>NC_090266.1:260448008-260752412 GCF_040414725.1 Anabrus simplex
GACTCCTACCCTTTGTTCTCTATATCGATGACATAATTCTCTGCACCCAAAATAGTCAGTGTTCCCTCCTCATATACGCCGACGACCTGTAAATCCTAAGAGAAGTGTCTACGCCCGATGATTGTGATGAATTACAGACGTTCTCAATTCGTGTGGTGACTGGCTTAAGAAATGGAATCTTTCTTCCAATGTTAAGGAGTGCAAGACAATCTCCTTTTCATTGCTAAAGCAAGGAATGAACACTGCCTTTACCATCCAGGGAAATACATTGCAATCGGCTTCTCAGGTAAGAGACCTAGGTGTTACAACAGACTGCAAACTAACCTCTGCTCATATTCAGTCTATAAAATCCCGTGCTATGCGTACCCTAGGCATTCTTTACAGGTTTGCTGAAATTAATGATATTAACGCCTAAAAATTATGCTTTGTCTCGTATGTTCTCCCCATTATTGACTTTTGTTCCCCTATTTGGTCCTCATTTGCTATCACAAACATATCTCAAATAAATAGTATTTTTAACTTTTTCACTTTCATTGTTAAGACTCGCATTACTGTTTTTAAAAACAAAACTAAATCTGACATTTCAAGCTATCTGGGTACACTTGACCTGAGAAGCCGTTTACAATTCTCCGATCTATGTTACCTCCACACAATAATCAATGGCTACACCAAATGTAGTACTCTTCCAGCGCACTTCCCTATAAACGTTCCTCCCCGCCCAACACGCAACCGGCGCACTCATCATGTATCCCGTCCGCACTTAACCTTACAACAACGCTCTATCTTCCACCCTGGTAACTCACTACCCGATATCGACATATTCACACATTTCGCATCCTTCAAACAAAAATAAAAGATTCCTTTGAAGTCCTCTCCAAGTTTCCATTTTCTTCCGTCCCTCTAACCCTACAGCCTTTGCATAATTTTCCCCAGTAGGTGGAAAACTTAAAATGATTTCTCGGGCGCAAGACTCTTTCACAGCAGCTTGCAATAAGTACTGAAACTTATTTTCCGGTGCACTATCCGGACCCTAATCTATTTTTTCAAACTGACCCCAGAACGGTAGCCACTGTTTCACATCGCCATCAAATTTTCTTACTTCTAATTTTGGTAGTTTGATTTTTCTCTTGCTCGCAAGATCTACACTGCTACTATCACTTTTGTCTTTTGCGACGTCTCCTGGAGTTATAATGTTATCAACACTCATCTCCATATCAATAAATTGACGTTGATAGTCATCGGCAAGTCTACGCAGGTCATCCAGATCGATTTTTTTGACTTAGGACTTTACCATACAGCTTCAGGAGCTCTTCATTCTTCTTCCGAAATAAAGAAAAGAAAACTTGAACTTTTCTTTTCATTAGCTCTCATTTGGACGTCACCAATTTCACATTTGAGGCTAGTCAATTGCCTCGAAAACGCCGTCCGCGTTACCTTACGTAGCTTTACCACTCGTTCCAGTTCACGTTGGATTGTCTGCATAGTTAAAATACAGTATATTGTTATTTATTCTGTCACGGTCGCCAATTATTTTATGGGCATGGTCACCGGCATATCATAGGTTCTTATTTTCTATAAAATACAAGTTTTACTTCAACAGTAACAGTACTTTTAACCTACTCCAACGAAGATTTAAAAACAAGTGACAACTCTAATGTAACGCCACTTTCTCCAAAGATATGACAAGCTACCTTGTAGTTTCAGGTGACTACTAATATCGTGATCACAGTCACATATGGGGATACTTTTATTTAAAGAAAGGATAGCGCTGAAATAATGCAAAAACCTGTAAAAGTACAGTAGAAGTCCATTATAGCGAGATTTCATAACGGCGAAAATTTTACTCGCTATAACTGACCGCCGTTATACCAGATTTTTCGGAAAATTGGGGTAAAATCCCATGCACATTAAAATCGGTATGAAACGACAATCAGTTTGTTCAAAACTTGCGTTTTCGCGGATGATATTCACACTACGGCTTACTCGTTTGTTATTTTTCAAAATCCGATACTACGTGAAAGTGTATGCTTAATTTCAGTCTCAAAAAATTATAATATCACTCCAGAGGCCTCGTTGGCAAACGTTCCAGTTTTCTTCTTTAAACAGCGTCACCTAACCTAACCGTATATATATCATTAAAACATATTTCAAGCGCACGTAGAGAAATGACAGCCCCCCCCCCCCTCGCTACAAATTTAAATGGGAGCAGCCTTTCGAAATTGAACTACACGCGAGAAAACATAAACTATCCTCTGAATCAGTGGTATACTCTGCCATACCTTGAGATGTATCACATGCTTACTTAATTTCAGTATATAAAATTAAAATTAAGCGAGCGTTTACTTCTGACGAGTTAACAACTGCCATCTGTTTTATTACGAATACATGTTATCCTCTTTCATTTCTAATTTTCTTTAGAAACGGCAGTTCACGGGTATTACTAATCGACTCCGATCGACTCCTACATCGCCTTCGAATGTCGACGAGAGAGCTCGCAAGTGTACATAGCGAGAAAACGATACTGTACCAAAGATGATCGATCGCATTTTTTGGCAAATGTTTCAGATTTCTTACTCAAACAGCGTCATCTAACCTAATTTAACCGTACTAAATGTATCATGAAAACATATTCCAAGCGCCGGTAGACAAATGATAACATTCTCGCTATAATTTTACATGGGAATAGGCTCTCCGAAATTTTACCAGGCGCGAGAAAATATATACTAACCTCTGAAATCAGTGATGGGCTCTGCCATATCTTGAGGTGTATTGCATTCTTACTTGATTTCAGTGTAAAATATTAAAATTAAGCGATCTTTTACTTAGCCTTCATTTCTAATGAGTTAACGACTGCTATCGTCCACGTTATTTACGTATTTGTTACGGACACATGTCCTCCTCTTTCATTTCTAATTTTCTTTATAAACAGTAGTTGACGGGTATTGCTAAATCGACTCCGATCGGCTCCGACATCGCCTTCGAATGTCGACGAGAGAACTCGCAAGTGCACATGGCGAGAAAAGGATACCATACCGAAGATGATCTATCGCATTTTGTGGCAAACGTTTCACTTTTCTTATTCAAACAGCGTCACCTAACCTAACTTAACCGTACTATATGTATCATGAAAACATACTTCAAGCGTCAGTAGCGAAATGATAAAATTATCTCTAAAAATTTACATGATAATAGCCTTTCCGAAATTTAACCAGACGCGAGAAAATATAAAACTAACCTCTGAAATCAATGAATCACGCTGCCATATCTTCAGGTGTATCATATTCTTACTTAATTACAGTATTTAACATTAAAATTAAGCGATCGTTCGCATCAGCCTTTATCTTTAACGAGTTAACAACTGCTATCGGACACGTTATTTACGCATATATTACCAAAACATGTTCTCCTCCTTCATTTCCATTTTTCTTTACGGAACAGCAGTCGACGGGTATTACTAATCGACTCGACGAGAGAGCTCGCTAGTGGACATAGCGAGGAAACGATACCGAAGATGATCGATCGCATGCAATATAATCGCTGGGTGCATAAATATCGGCAATGAAAAAATCGCGCACGCTTAATCACTCGTAATAACGGATGCGCCAGTGATAGGGTTCTCGCTGTAAACGAAGGATAATACGCAGTGTAATATAGGAATTTTGAATGGACAGACAAAAAATGTCGTTATAGCGGGTTTCTCCATCTGCCGTGATCTGTATAGCGGACTTTTGCATTCCATAGCCTAAAAATATCGAAAGTCATATTGCTTCGAGAATGGTTTACGCGTAATTTGACAAGATTCCGGTGGGATTCTTAAAGCCATTGTTTAATATGGATTAGTTAAAAATCAGATGATCAGTACTGTTCCAGTGTATAAGACCCTCGCCAGGATTACTTGATTCAATAACTGGAAAAAATCCAAAGAAAAGCAGCTCGGTTTGTTCTGGGTGATTCCCGACAACAGAGTAGCGTTACAAAATTGGTGCGAAATTTGGGCTGGGTAGACTTGGGAGAAAGGACACGAGCTGCTCGACTAAGTGGTATGTTCAGAGCTGTCAGTGGAGAGATGGCGTGGAATGACATTAGTAGACGAATAAGTTTGAGTTGTGTCTTTAAAAGTAGGAAAGGTCACAATATTAAGATAAAGCTGGAATTCTAGAGGACAAATTCGGGCAAATATTCGCTTAAGGTAGGGGAGTTAGGGATTAGAATAACTTGCCAAGGGAGATGTTCAATCATTTTCCAATTTATTTGCAATAATTTAAGAAAAGGCTAGGAAAACAACAGATAGGGAATCTGCCACCTGGGCGACTGCTCTAAATGCAGAAGAGTATTGATTGATTGATTGATTGATTGATTGATTGATTGATTGATTGATTGATTGATTGATTGATTGATTGATTGATTGATTGATTGATTGATTGATTGATTGATTGATTGATTGATTGATTGATTGATTGATTGATTGATTGATTGATCAGTTGTAGACGTACAGCAAACCACTTACACCGAAGTAATACACATAAGAGGCTAGATAAGCGAGCAAAGATAATGTTATATTCCACCAAGAAAATGTGTGTCATCTCCCATTTATGCCCAGATGTGTCGTTTTCGATCCTCAGTGGCTGAATGGTCAGCGTTGAGGTCTTCGGTTCAGAGGGTCCCGGGTTCGATTCCCGGCTGGGTCGGGGATTTTAATCGCCTCTGATTAATTCTGCTGGCCCGGGGCTGGGTGTTTGTGTCTGTCCCAACCCTTCCCTCGTCATATTCAGACAACACACTACACTACCAACCACCACAGAAACATGCAATAATGATTACATCCCTCCAATTAGGGTTGGCGTCAGGAAGGGCATCCGGCCGTAAAACAGGGCCAAATCCAAATGTTCGACACAGTTCGCACCCGCGATCCCACAGATGTGGGAAAAAGCGGTAGGAAAAAGAAGAAGAAGTGTGTCGTTTTCGATCCATTGAATTTTGCTGGCTTCTATGCTTTTATTTAGTAATTCCTTGCCTATTTATTGTAATAATTTTGTAAATTCAAATAAACCTATGACCTCCCAGATTCATTATCTTTTAGACACGGTGTTCGTGATAACAGTAATGTAAAATGTGCATAACTTACTCAATAACTATCTTATAAATAAAATTCCAGGGGGTCCGTTGTCTGTAATGTCTTTTACTTCACCAATTTTTTATTATATTTATCCATTTCAGATCAATGCAAGATCGTATCAGTAGTTTTTAGCTTTCGTACCTGTTTGTCTGTTTGTTTCTTCCACCATCACAGGAAAACGGCTGAATAGATCCCGACCAAACTTCATATTTAGAGTCTGCTCATCCAGGAGAAGGTTTCGATATGCTTATCATTTGAAAATCACTGAACAGACTGGGGATTTATAAACAGGATAGAAGAATCTTTTTTTCAATTTTTTCTTACACTATTTAATATATCTGGATTAAATTTCATAATTAGAGTCTGCTCATAATGACACAGATTTTGTGGGGTTATACGAAGACAGAAAGAGGTTTTTCATTTTCTCTTACACTATTGATCATATTTCGACCAAACTTCATATTTAGAGTTTACTCATCCAGAAGCATGTTTCAATATGCATATCATTTAAAAATCACTAAACAGAGTGGGGATTTACACGAAGACCAGAAGAGCTTTTATCTTATTTTCTCTTTGGTTATAGCTCGAACGAACTTCATATTTAGAGTCTACTCATCCAGGAGCAGGCTTCGATTTGCATCATTTAAAAATCACTGAATACACTGGGAGTTTATAGGAAGACCAGAAAAGTTTTTTTTTCAATTTTCTCTTACACTATTAATTATATGTAAAATCTGTAGAATATATGTGAAAGGACCCTTCATTGTAAATAATTGCTATACATAATTTCGCTTACTCTTCAAATGACGGATAAAATTACTATTTTCTACGGGCTTCATTCTCTGCAGCCAATAATGGACACCCTCGCAGACGTACAGTTATTTGAAGGCTCCATAACAGGAGAATATCAGAGCATGCATAATATTTCGCTCGGTTGAAAATTAACCCTACCTAATGTAACTGAACACCGAGGAAACGTGAGGTAAAGTTTTCCGTTTGTTGTCTGGCTGGCTGGCTGGCTGGCTGTCTAGCTTGCTGGCTATCTATCTGTTTTTAAATTCCTAAAAGTGGAAAAATGCTGGACTTACTTCAACCATACTACGCATTGGAATCTACTCACTCAGGATTGTACTATCAGGTGCGTATGTCATGTTAATCACTTGGAGTTGGTATTTATAGGAAGGTTATTCTCAAATATTTTCGTTAACATTAGGTCTATCAAAAGACTGTAGGCTATATAACAAACGTTTAAGAATATGTTATTCCGTTCTTTTACTCCATGTACGTATTTTACGTACGACGGATAATAACAAAGATAATTAGAAAAAAGTGGATTTTTAGTCGAAGTCCCGTGGGTCATGTCGTGCATGTCAGTTCAAGGTGGGCAACGGGAAAAACTAAAGAGCTATTTTACACTTTTCGATAGGGCAGATATTAAGGGAGGTATCATCAACGTCAGAACGCCACGCCAGTGGTCAGAGATACAAAATGCAACCTGAGAACCACGGAGAATTTCGCACAATTTCGTACCAAGAACTGTACCATACAATAAATTCGGAAATCGTCCCCATTCTCTATCGCATAAATTCCTGAAGGTAACATGTAATCCCGTGCGAAGAACGAGTACAAATGCCAGTTAGTAATCTGGTGTCTTCATTCCAAGGTGGTGCAGCTCCTTTCCAACGCACACCCCCAATGAAGGTGAACTGCATGTACCATTTCAACCACATACCAGCACTCCTGCCATTTTTTAAATTTCTTGCAGTGCAGGCAATCGAACCCGGGCTCCGAGGATGGCAGCTAATAATACTAACCGTTACGCTACGGTGGCGGACACTCTATGTATCGCATTTTTCTAATATTTGCATGTTTTTTCTGTTACTAAGAATGTATCCTAAATTGCTGGCTGTAATATTTAATGTAATAATGTTATTTTAGGTCTTAGGTATGTGGAATTATTTAATTTAAACCGTCCAGAGGTTGTGGTCGTGGTGCTGGTGATAGTAGTGATTACTGTTTTAAGAGGGAGTACAAGTAGGTAACCATCCTCTACATAAAACTAAACAGAGAGAAAACAGGAAGGGATCCGACACTTCGAAAAATGAAGATATCCGCTAAAGAAAGACAAGGGCCACGAAGGGAGTGGTAAAGAAAGACTCCCTAGACCTCAAATGCTCTAACAGCGTCGGGATCAGTAAAGAACTAGAATTGACCAAGGGAAGTCGGATAGGATAGATAGTAATGAAAAAGAAACCTGGCACAAGTAATGCCAAGACTCACCTAAGGGCCCGTTGGTCGCCAACACATGATCCCAAGTTCAGGTACCCTGGGGCCCCTTTTAGTTACCTCTTACGACAAGCAGGGGGTACCATGGATGTTATTCTACCACCCCATCCACAAGTTGATTTAAACCGTCCACACTACTTTGATCATTATAGGCCTATTACTTTGTTCATGTTTAGTTAACCTTTGTTTACAACTCTTGTTTGCTTCCTGCTCACCATTGTTTAGATGTTGTGTCTGTGCATAAATTGTGCATAAACTGAGTATTTTGCCGTAAATAAGAAGTTTTATTTTGTATTCCAAGTCTTAATTGCAAACACAGAGCGAATATTTTGATTGTTTAATTCACAGTGGACCAAGGACAGAAACAGGTTCACAATTGAGACTGTGAAAGGTGTAGTGTGTTTGCAGTATAAGTTCAAATCACTGCCTGCTCGATCTGCGTCCGATGGCTGCTTATACTGCCTGCTCATTCCATATTCAAACGTGTAACACGACTTACAAACAATCCGCCGCTAGATCGCAGCACCAGACGTACCCAGTTATCGCGTGAATACAGCTAGATAAGCATACAAGCAAAATTTAAAATCTGAAAGTAACAGAAAAATTAAAGAATTGTACGCATAAAGTGGTGCTCTAGAGAATGATAGCTTCAGGTCTTTTCGAGAAAGAGATTTCGACGAACAGGAAAACCTGGAAACTTTGTGTGTATGGTACTTCCCTACATTACTAAGTAGAGGTTACACGAATTTGGCCACCACAGTTTCTGACATAAGTTCCTGGTGCTTAATATTACTAAAACACTTTAAAATCTTACAGTGGCACAAAGAGGGTACGGTAGAACATAGTTTTTTATAGTCTGGAGCAGACTTGCAGATTTCTTGCAGTACGGTAGAGCCGCCTCAACAAATTTCTGTAGCCCAATAATTAGGCCAATAAATCGTTTTGGGGGATAGCGCAGGCCTCCGCTATCGACTGTCTGATTAAGTTCATCAATGGGGATGCATTAACTGAGGTGGAAACGTTACTCAAGCACGTGCTGCATTGTTTTTTCTTCGATTGCACGCACTAAATAACCACACACTAATGCATGGGAAGCGGTTTCCAAAGTGACACACACTGACTCAGGGGGCTCACGAACATCTTTCAGTAAATCAAGTACATACTCAGCGGGCATCACTGGTTCTGTTTCGTCAAGTCCGGGAGAGGATACTGAGTCAGAACATTTTGAATTTTGCTTGTGGATAACGTTAGCACCATCGGTGGACATTAAAATACTGGATTTCAGAATACTGTTTATGAAATTCTGAGTTGCCCGGGAGTCAGTCATGTCATTGCACCCTCCTCCCATTCTTATATAACTAAACATGGCTTCAACTGGATCTCCTGAAAAAGCCCGTGTTATGGAATGGTATACCACGGCATTCTGGTTTCCCTTTCTTTGATTTGCAGAAAGGCACGCAGAAGTACACCATTTTCACTGTAGACAAATACAGTACTACCCTATTTCCCGCTATTTCATTCCGACAATTAGGAGCCGGTTGGTGCTGCCACCTGCTGTGGGTATTTGTAAACGGAGTGTTTCATTTAGTGCCATGTTAAAAGTTGTAATGAGCAGGCAATATAAGCAGCCATCGGATGCAGATCGAGCAGGCAGTGGTTCAAATATTTCAGTTGCATCCAGTTTCACCATTATTTGTAGGAAAACAAAATAATTTTACAGAAGATTTCATCTTCATAAAAGTGCAAATGGCACAGATAAAAACACATTAATGACAAAGGTGAGAGGCCAATGGTCTGTGATGAATGTGAAGCCGATAAAAGTGATCATGGTGCAGTGATTCCATCAGTAGACTGTGTCCTCTTTTTTCAGGTTGGTGATATGGCATCCCTACTTATCAGGCGCAGCTCCATACTATGATCTGCAGAGCTGCAGAACCACCACCAGAATGAAAGATATAATACACAGCGATTAGCGATCCCATCCTTCATACTGAGTGTTGATATCGAGCCAAAGATCGATACCCATACAGATACTGGTGATTTGGCAACCCTGTCTAGATCTATGAACGACAGAACAATAGAAGAGCACACTTAACTACAGCTTTCTTCCGATAGGTGGCTAAGAGTCGCCGATAATATTCTGTATGAACTGCACGCCTTGCAGTGCGGCTGGCCTATTCGCATGTATGTCGCTGAGACCACAGAATTTCGTCTAATATCTAAATATGTGTTCTGACAGTTCTTAGAGGGAGGTACTTTTACTGCCTTCCGGGGCGGGTTAAAGGGAGTGGGGGTATAGTTGCTATGGAAACAAGGGTGGGGCGAATGCGATTGCCATGGAGATAAGTCTTCTGGCCAGCTCGTCTTGCTTAAAGTTGCCAAACCTCTCACTTCTGAGTTAAATCTTGTCACACGCAGTTCAGTGTGACTGATATTCTATTTCTGTTTCTGTTTTATGGCCGTGGTGGTGGTGGTGGTGATCATTGTTTTAAGAGGAAGTACAACTAGGCAACCATCCTCTATATAACACTAATCAGAGAGAAAAATGGAAGGGGTCAGACACTTCGAAAAATGAAGGTATCGGTCAAAGGAAGACAAGGGCCACGAAGGGCATGAAAATGAAAGATTCCCTAGGCCTCCATACGTAATACCGTCTGGGTCTGAAAAGAACAAGAGTTGATCAAGGGAGGTCGGATGGGATAGATGAAAGTGAGGAGCCTGGCACAAGTAAGTGGAAGCAATGCCAGGACTCACCTGAGGGCCCCGTGGTTGTCAACCCACGTCCAAAGTTAAAGAGCCCCTGTGACCTCATTTAGTCGCCTCTTACGACAGGCAGGGGATACCGTGGGTTTTGTTCTACCGCCCCCACCCGCAGGGGGAGTTTTATGGCCTTTAGTAAGTATATAACGATATTTTAAATACTAATTACGTACAATTTTTGTATTCCAATATATATTTCGAGTACGATAAATACTCCTCGAGGGAGAGGGAGGCCTAGGACTCGTCCACCTCGTGAAAAAAGTACAGCCGGCCGTGGTGTGACAATAGGTCACTAAGGAAGAGAAATTATATGTGCCGTAAGGGAATTCTTTGAAGAGGAGGCTACGAGTTTTGGAAAGGAATGTTCCCTTAATTCCATTCCAGAGAGACCAGGAACGCACTGCCAAAGCTCTTAGAGTTAATAAAATTACTGCGACAAGACTTACGATGGAGAAATATTACAACTCAGAACAGGGGTCATCTAAACCGACCACGCCTGGAAGGAAGCGGCCTAGAACTTCGAGAACTACAAAGAGGATGCTGTTCGCCGTCACATTTATTCCTACTACTCCAGGAAGGAATATGCAACAATTGAAAAGCTGTTATTTACACTTCCGAACGACTTATTTAAAGGCAGTTACTCTTCCTTACTGAAAGTAGTTCATAACCTGCTGTTGGAGAGAGGTGACGTAGTAGCTCTAAGGAGTACGTTCCTGCAGAAGATTCGAAGACGGGATCTAATGTCCATTGTGTGGCTAGACGAGACATGGGTCAATGCTGGCCATACCAGATATAAGGGATGGACCGATGACTCTCTCAAGGGAACGATCGCAGGACCAAGTCGACGAGGGGAACGACTGATTGTCTGCCACGCGGAATCAGCGGATGGATTTGTGACTGACGCGTTGCTGCTCTTCAGGTCCCAGAAGGCAGGAGATGGACCACAACAGATTCCGAAAGTGGTTTGAGGAACATCTACTCCCGAACATCAAACCGAACAGCGTGATAGTGATGGACAATGCTCCCTACCACAGTGCCCAGCTTGATAAGGCCCGACCAAACGCTAGTCGCAAGGACGAAATGATAGACTGGTTAGTTCGTCAGGGAGTCCAAACAAACAAGGAAATGACGGAGGGAATTCTTCTAGGCCTCATCAGGGAAAAATAAATCTAAAATACCAGTGTATCACATTGGCGAAATCGTCAAAGAGCAGGACCATGACGTCATAAGGCTGCCCCCGTACCACTGCCATTTTAACCCTATCGAACTTATATAGTCTCAAGTAGTGATGAGATAATCGAATCCAAAATAATAGCTTATTCGAGTATTTTATTTTATTCGATTATTTGATTATTTTTTCCATTTGATTATTTTTCGATTATTCATTCGAATGAATGAGGCAATGGAGGCAATGGAATAGTGAGTATTTTTTCAATCGATTTTTTCGATTATTCATTCGAAACTCCATTCGAATGACTGAGGCAGTCGAATAGCGAATACTTTTTCATTCGATTATTCATCCGAAACTCCATTTCAATCAATGAGGCAATCGAATAGTGAATGTTTCTATTCGATTATTTTTTCGATTGTTCTTTCAAAACTACATTCGAACAAGACTAACTACAATTACATCAGATCGTAACACAGAAAAAACATGGCGGACATCGGTGGGCGATATGAGAGTTTTAATTTCAGTGGGAGAATCATTTTATAAACGTCAGGTTGAAACAGGCACACCATAAAATATTTTCACATACCGGTATGCAACTCCGGACGGCAATACAAATACGTGTCAACAAATAGCATTATTAACGTTACATTAAATACCATGCAACAACACAAGTACCCACAGCCCATTATGTAAGAAAAACATGCAAACAAATACATTTCTGGTACAAAATGACTATAATAATAATAATAATAATAATAATAATAATAATAATAATAATAATAATAATAAATTAATTAATTAATACAGAAAACTAGAGATAACTTAATCGAAATATTTACCTTATTACCGGATAATGCATCTACTTGCTGCTTAGTTTCATCTGTTTGCGTATCTGCAGTTTCAGTTCATTTGGGGTCATCAACTTTTCTTTTCGATTTTTGGCTTGCTAGTTTCTGACTATGTCTTTAGAAACACTGTTTTATTATAAGACTTGAATATAATCGTTTATAAAAGTGTTAGAGAGAATTTTGTAGCACTTCTTAATAAGATATTTTAATGGGGTACCACATTTGAAGACATCATCCCAGTTACTAATTATGAGTTAACAATCCATAGGCTACTGCTGACTGTCTAATTTTAAAATGTCCTGTTCATAAACTTCACTAATCAGAACCTGGAACAGTCTGAACTCTGAGTACACAGAAATACAAGAATCGGCGAGGGGCGCTTTAGTCCGCCACGGTTTACCAGAATGAAGTAAGAATATAAATCTGAATCACAAAGTTCATTAATTTCTTCTTCTGACTGCAGCGCTTGCAAACAATCAGAACATTTACTACCTAATATTTCTGTAACTTTAAAAGCAGTGTAGCTTGCAATACAAACTAAAACGTTGCGTGTCTCTGGGGTAATGGCAATACTGTCTAAATCTACCAGGGCTGTTTCCAAATTTTCTAGGTTTTCAATGTTGTTTTCTACCTTTGCGACTTTATTAATGGCCAGTGAGATCTTTCAAAGAAGGAACTCTCCAAGTTGTGCAGGCTTAAGATTCAGTATGCCCACTACTTTGAGTTTCCTATCAGATTCTAAAATCTGCTCTACTGATACATTGGAGGTACATCCACTTAGCCATCCGTAGGCACTAAACCTTCCTTCCAATCCATCATTTTGCAAATTTGGCAGTAAATATGTGTGACAAATCATATTTATTGAAGAGGTACCTACGCAGCCCAACCATTGCTGCAAGCGTATGAATCAAGGCAATATAAGTTTCCTGGGTGAGTTTGCCATCAGTGACTGATATGTGCCAGATATCAAGAAAAGTTTAAAACCCTCTAGAAATGAAATCATCGGATCATTAGGGCCACTGGTAGGATGGGCATCATCAATTTGAGTATATTTCCCTCCCATTGGGTGCTGCACGTTGCAAATATTCCACCACTTAGTAATGAATTTCAACAACTGTACAGACCCCATCAAAATCTATAACCCTTGAATTTTTAGCATTTCCGGTGCAGCGATATTCGTTAGATTGAAAATATTAACTGCTAGGGTAACATTCTGCCTCTCTATAGAAAATGGATATAGTGCTTTCCTGCGTAAATATGGCGCCAAACTCAGTAACATACATTTTTTCAGAACGAAATAAATCCTTTAAATCAGAAAGCTTGGCTGCAACAGTGGTGTATTCACAGTTAACCGCTGCACCATCAGTAATACTTGACTTGCCAGCAATTGCATTAAATATGTAACCGGTACTTCAGCGGCTACATAAACACAGTTGAAGGGAGGAAAGTAAATCAAATTACAAGGTACCTAAACACTATAAACCCCGTAATCATGTAATGAACTGTGGCGAAAACAGCAGAAGTAAATATCAGTGAGGGCAACTTGACGATAACAAACAAGAAACGTGGGACGTAACTGGGAACCTACAAGGGGCATGGATATGTCTAGGTTGCGGTTCGGAAAAATTAATAGTGATCTTTGATTTTCAAAATATTATTTACAAAATGGACTTTACAAAATAAATAAATTACGAACAGTTTCAGTCAATGTGGAAAATGCCGATACACCTTTCGTAAGATACAGTTACATGTTCTAAGAGACACATAAGTTATATATTCTTTGACGAGAGCTTCCTACGTGTTCAAAGAGTTAAGCAAGTACATCTCAGTACAAGTCAACTTCCACAAATACAATATTGAAGGTAAGAAGAAGCGCAAAATAATATTACGTGAAATCAAAACCAGCTTTTCACATCAGATCAAAAGAGTGGCGATTAGGGCAA
The DNA here is from genome assembly GCF_040414725.1 of Anabrus simplex. Lineage (NCBI taxonomy): Eukaryota > Metazoa > Arthropoda > Insecta > Orthoptera > Tettigoniidae > Anabrus > Anabrus simplex. The sequence continues at coordinate 260,462,133 of NC_090266.1, forward strand.
ACTCCTGTTATACACCAACGAAAATTAAATTGAACTTAAATCGCACAGAAAGCAACAGCGCTTACCCCAAGGCTGCCCATGCTGGTACCGAGGAGACGTTCACGACGTCAAAAACTTCGGCAGGCTCGGCAGGCCAAGACCAAGATGGCTCAGAGACTTAAGACCTCAGACCTCTCACGAAATACAGCCTAGCCCCTTTTAAAAGGGACCCTGGCCTTGGAGTAGTCAATCAGAACACATGACCTTGCCCGAATTGACCAATCACAACACTTACTTCAGTCGCGATGTTTAAATACTTTCTCGAATACATACGATCGTGAATCTTCCAATTCCAGAATAGTCAGAACATACTTTCTAGAATACATAACTAATAAAGGCTAACACACCCAGTTCAAAAATTCATGTCACAACTTTCTGGACAGTTCCAGTAAATATAGAAATGAAATCTACTAGTTACAAATACCATATGTTACCAAAATATTTACACTGTACAGGTTAGGTAGTTACATGGGAATACAAATAAAACATTCTATCGCCACACTTTAGATCATACAGTAAGTACTACTTAACAAGGTTTACAAATAAAATCTTCTAATAAATACCACATAAATATCCACATGAATAGTCACACTACACTTCAAAATGCCTTTTGAACCTTTTACAATTGCTTTGACTATTTCTACTCTGTCCGCCAAAGGATGTACCCTCATTCCTTCTGCTCATTGTTAGTAATCCAGAACCTTCTCGCTTTCCTGTAAGACAGCGTTCAAAGCCTACTTCTTAGCCAGGTTATGGACTAAGTATCTTGCGCCACTTTTTCACACAAGTCACAGAATTGAGGTTGCCCAGCTAGGCCACAGGTTCTCGCTGTGGATGTGGCTGCCGACACGGCCGTTTGCCGCCAGCCTCCATTCAATTTCCGTCCAAACCAGGTAGCTAGGTAAGTTGCAGTCCAGTGGTATCTTGCACCAAATAAGCGGATGGGTGAGACACCGTCCAGTTAGACTGCCTCCATTAGGACATTCGTCACACGATGGTGGTGCCGGATTTTAGCGCCCAAGGCACGCAGTATGCCTCCCAACTTGGCACTGTAGGTTGCCGTTGGAAGAAACTGGTCACTGCAGCCACTGTAACATAAACCAAACCGCAGCAGACGGAGGAATACTTGAGGCAAAACTTTGCTGCTGGGCTCAAAGATCTTGCATAGAGTTACCCAATGGGTGGCTCAATGAGTATGCAGCAGGGTCTCCCCTCGCACACCAGGGATATTAGGGCACCTAGCCCCGGGGTAAACACTATCTATAATCCATTCATTTGACAAGTTTATGGTGGTGGTGAAAGGAAACTACAGGAGTTTACCCTAAGCCTGAAAGAGATTTAAATTCGATCCGGTTGCCATAAATTCCAAGCAGTGACCCTAAACTAAAACCTACCTAACTTATAATACTAAATCCATTACACTAGAGGATACCTAAAGTATTTACCTACACAATTTCTTACAACTACTTTACAACAAAACTTATTACCTTATAATAAACTCTTACAAATAGCTTACAACTAGATCTACATGGTCACCAACAATGGTATTTACCCCTCCCTACATGACTTAAGGTACCTTCACCTGGAAGAGGTGGACTTTGCTGATCCTTTTCCTATCGAGATCGCTCACCAATAATGTCACCGGGGTAAGGAATTTTAAGATGGTGCAGGGACCTCGAAATCTGGGGCCAATTTACTGATAACATGGTCTGCAGCACTACTGACGAGGTGTGTTTTAACAAACACCTGGTCACCCACGGACAGATTGTGCGGCCTTCGCCCGTGATTGTAATTACGCTGGACCTTAGCGTAATAAACTTTTAAGTTCTTTCGTGCACGGTGCCACTTAGCTCGGATCTTTTCTGGACTGGCATCGTCGGGCAGAAGATAATTAATTGACCACAGATTAGATAGTGGAGAATTTGGAGTAAAAGCCAACATTAACGAAGCAGGGGTTTGCTTGTGGCTTTCATGGACGGCAGTGTTAAATGCAAACGACAACCAATTTAGTGATGAATCCCACTTGGAGTAGTCAGTGGAGTGATAAGCGATGAGGGCAGATCGCAGATTACGATTCACTCTCTCAGCATAATTTGGCTTCGGGTCATACGGGTTAATGGTTACATGAGCAATGGATAGATCAAAACAGAAATTGTGGAACTGGACAAAAGTAAAGGCTCCTGCGTTATCACTTAGCAAAAATTGACAGGGTCCAAATGAAGCAAATATCTGTTTCAAGCACGATATGGTGGTGTTGGCGTTAGCCATACGAGTGGGGAACAGCCTCGTAAAACGCGAAAATGCGTCAACACACACAAGTATGAAACGATGACCATTCCGAGATCTCGGGAAGGGACCGATGCAGTCTATGAACAATCTCTCCATTGGGCGAGAAGCTTGCTCGGAAGACAAGAGACCTAGATGAGTATTCGGGGCAGGTTTACTGATGTTACAAGTCTTACAGGATTTGACAAGGGCACGGACCTCACTATACATGGATTTCCAAATGAAATGTTTACGAATTTTCTCTCTTGTTTTGAAAACGCCCAGATGACCGCCCAGTGGGGATTCATGAAAATATTTGAAGAGAGCCGGGACAAGGTTAGTTGGGACTACAATTTTGGGGTCTTTGCAACCGCGAGCCGAGCAACACAAGACACCATACTTAAGGATGTAAGGCTTGACATGCTCACCGGATTTCATCCTGTCGATAATAGCTTTTAACTCAGCGTCGTCCTCCTGATGTTTGGTTATATCCTTGGAAAGGAAGGGAGAGTCAGTGAGAACTACATTGACAAAGGCTGATACTTGTTCAGGACAAGGGTCTGCAGGCTCCGATTGAGGGTCAGAGCTGCCTGGATAGAACATCATACTGAGGCCATCGGCCACAACTTTTTCCGTGCCACGAATGTGGCGGGCTTCAAATTGGAAGGCTGAGATGCGCATTGCCCAACGTGCTAGACGACCGGTCCTTAGCGGGTTGGCCAGTACCCAACTCAACGCCTGATTATCAGTTTCCAGATCGAAAGGAAGGTGTTCCAGGTACATTCTGAAGCGTTATAAAGAGAAGACAACAGCTAAGGCTTCCAACTCATAAATGGAATAATTTCGTTCAGCATGATTCAGAGCACGAGAAGCATAAGAAATAGGACGACGCCCTTCTTGAAATTCCTGAAGAAGAACACCGGATATGCCTGAGAAAGAGGCGTCAGTCTGAAGAATGAAGCGTTTAGAAAAGTCTGGCATAGCCAGTACAGGAGCGTTACATAAGGCGGATTTCAAGTCCATGAAGGCTTCACGTTGAGCATCACCGCACACAAATTTGGCATCCTTTCTACTCAAGGCATTTAATGGGGCTGCGCGTTCAGCAAAATTGGGAATGAATTTTCGAAAATATTAACCATGCCAATGAATCTGGCTACAGCCTTGACGTCCTTTGGAGTGGGAGAATTCTTGATGGCGACAGTACGAGACTGATCGATTGAGACAACCCTCCCCGACACAATATGGCCTACGAAGGACATCTGGGGTTGTGCGAAAGAAACTTTGGTGGCCCTGAGGGTTAGCCCTGCTTTACGCAGTCTTTCAAGCACTTCGTTGAGATGGACAAGGTGTTCCTCGAAGGTTTCACTAAAGATCACCAAATCGTCAAGGTAATTATAGACGAACTTGAACTTAATGTCAGATAAAACATTATCCAGTAACCGAGTAAGGACAGCGGCTCCAGTTGCCAGCACAAATGGGACGCGCTCAAATTCATATATGTTCCAATCGGTCGCAAAGGTTGTGAGATGCTTGGATTCTTCGGCAAGAGGTATCTGGTAATAGGCCTGAATTAAATCGAAGGAGGTAAATATTTTTGCATTAGCAAACCAAAGAAAAACAAGAGTGCAAATCAGGAAGGGGGACAGATTGGACGACCACCTTACGGTTCAGCATCCGATAGTCAACTTCAGGACGATAACCACCTTTCGGTTTAGGTACCAGAAACATGGGAGCAGAATAGGCTGACTTAGAAGGGCGTATCACTCCGTCAGCGAGCATTTGATCAATAATAGCCTTACGGGCTTTCATTTTGGGTGGTGACAGCCGATACGGGGGATAACGGACAGGTATGTTAACCGTGACTTCAATTTTGTATGCTAGGATATTGGTAACACCTAACCTGTCGATAAAGACATTAGGGAACTTATCGCAGAGTTTCATAAGTTGATTGGCCTGCTTCTCGGGTAAATGATTAAAATCAAAAGCTTTGGGTTCGTCAGAATCTTCAGCAATAGCGTTAACGTGACAAGGCAGAATAGGGAAGCGATCACACAGCTCAAAGGTTCTCGCACAAAATTTAAAATAGAATTTGTTGAACTGCAGGTCCAAAAATCATGCCTGTTTTAACAATAAAATTGGCACCCAATATGAACTGACAGGATAAATCTCTTGCCACTAGTACTGGCATTTTCCATGTGAAATCACGGACTCTAATCTTGACCTCTAGTGATCCTACAATGTTTTATGAGTTGGAATTAGCAGTATGGCAGGTTAGGGACACGGGTTCTAAGGTAGGTAACTTGCCAACAGTTTTCATAGAATCGTACCAGGTCTCACTCATCAAGTTGACACTATCCCCAGAGTCTAGTAACGCACAGACCGGTTCGTTATTTACCTCTATGCATAAATACGGTAATTTACAAGAAAGTATGGCAGAAATCCTACACGATTGCAAGACCACAGTTACGGCAAGAAGTATTGGTGGAAGAGTCTCTGCCCGTGGCAGGGTTTGCATTGCCTAAGGCCCCAGCCTTGGGACAATCCCACTTGAGATGAGCCGTGGAGACACAACTGAAGCATGAACGAGGATTACGCGAGTTGGAAGCAGGTGAAGGGATGGTTTTAGAATCTTGAGGATAGGGCATGCTTATAGGAGGTGGGGCTAATGCAAGGCGCAACTGGTCGGCATATCGAACTCCTTCTGCAGAAACTGTAACGGCTTCCAACTCGGCGAATGTTGCTGGTCGGGGTGAAAGAGTCAGATATGATCTGTAGTTTGGTGCGAGACCTTCGATTATGTTGGCAACCATCTGGGCCTCTGAATAGTGGAGCCGGAAAATCTTAGCCTGGAGCTTAATATCTTGAACATATTCAGATAATGACTCGTTGATATGTTGTACTCTGAAATAGTGCTTTTGCACTTATGCAGACCAGGCACGAGCAGGAATGAAAAATTCAAGCACATGTGCATGAAATTGATCTACAGACCATCTTTCGTAAATGGCCCTGACGATATGCTCAGAAAGAGCTCCAGATACATGGGGGTATAGAATTTGAAATACGTGGTCGTTGCCGAGATTATACAATATTGCCTGATCCTTGAACTCAGTTAGGAACCGAAGGAAGGAAATGACCTCATCAACGGAGTTAGCTGAAACTTTGGAGACTCCCTTCAACACAGTAGTCAACGAGTGAGGCAGGTTCGAAAACATCTGGGGGAAATGGGTGTAGGGGGTGCCTGGGAAGGCTTAGAGTGGTCCAGAGGGGTTTCTGAGGCATCGTACCTTTGATTCGGGTGCCCTTGTGAAAAGGACGGAGTACAGATTAGGTTAGAGCTAGCATTAGCCTGCAACGTTACGGGCGCAGACAATCACATTTGTGAAAGGTTTTCACTAATCTGAGAGACCATCGGGGCATTAACCACCTGAGTAGGGGTTATGCATCCTAAAGGAGCACTTGATACCGGTGGCGCTAAAACAGGGGGATGGTTTTGTACCATTGCATCAGAACCGGGCTGAGTAAGAATAGAGGGCAGACACTGAGCCACAACAGAATTACCAGTTACCACAGGAAAATTGGTACAGGTACCGACATGGAAAGAAGATAGATCATTTGAATGACTTACAGGTGTTCTAGTTCCAGACAACGAACCACAAGATCCCAGTCGAGCATTAGTCACATCAGACTCCTGAATAACACCAGCACTAGATGTAAGAGTGCACACTTGAGCAGCAAAAGATGCAGCACCCGAGTTAACAATTTCACACATTTGAGATGGAATAGACACTTGAACTTCAGAATCTGTGTTATTCATTGTATTCCCTTCAAGCAACCCACTGATTCTGTCGAAACTTCTCGAAAACTGTACTGGGAAGGCTTGATATTCCTGCTGCTCAACTTCCGGCAATTCGAGAGACAACAAATCCCTAATTCTCTCCAGATAGTGTAGTAACTGCGCCTTAACCCGCGCTATTTGGCCATGCGAGGGCTCAGAAGCACAAAAGGACACAAGAATGGCGTTAAATTCAGCTAACCTATCCTTAACCACGGCCAGAGGCTCACGCAACTCGGCCGTAGTTAACTCGGGTATGGTTATCGGCAAATTAAGAGACCGTTTCAACAGGCTAGTGTCATCTCTGACGTTGCCTGTAGAATTCATTTTGAGTATTCTTAACTCGTAATTCAGTTCTGCATTTCTTAAATGGAAAGGTTTCGGAACAGCACGAGCCATCCTGACGAGTAAAAACAAAATTTCAATGCGATATACTGAACCCATAATTCTACGGAGAGAAAAATATTTTCTTTTCTCAATATTTATTTGATATCAAGAAACTACTTTTATGTTTGAGGGCAGCCATGTTGCGCTCCTAAGAGCCCCGATGTCGCGTGGGAAGGATCTCATTCACGGCAAGCTCGTGAAATACCGGGACACCTCGGCGGAACTCGAGTGCCCGACAATTCTTTAAATTCATGGAATTCTATACAACGAGGGATTTTGGCAACACAGTAAATAAAGAAATAAATAAGTTAAATTATTCGTAAACCCTACGTGAAGACAGAGCCCCCAGGGAAAAACATAAATGTAGTTAAGCCTAAGTACATGTTAGCGTCAGATCAGTGAACCAGCTACACGTGCCAAGGTCAGGGGATGAAGAAAACGCGCGAAACGCACGGGCAGAAATAATTTATTTCCCCTGTTGTGAGTGTGGTAAAATTATAAGATTAACATCTAAAATAAGTGCAAGCCTGTCCGGAAGTCTGGGACAAGTCTCATCAAAATCGGTCTATTGGACGCAAAATTGGCAGATTACACAATCAAGCTTAATAGTGGGGATAGCGTCCCTTCTGAGATTATAAAAGTAACCCCCCACCGTATATTTTTCAGTGTCGATCTGGAACTTGAAGCCGCGGGAGCTTGTGCCCGTCGTCATTGGAAATTCGCGCCAGATTAATCGACAAATAATTAAATACATGTCCGTGGCTAAGGTCCACATACTCGGTTAAGAAGAGAAGGTGATTGGAAAAGTTCTGAAAGTTTACCGACGAACTAGGAAAGTGTAGGCGTTGGTTAAAATATACACAGCAGATTTTATTTATATCATCTCATGTACGTTTGAAAGTGAAGAGGGTTGGGGAAGCTATTCAGAGTAGTTCTGCTCCCTTTATCTGTTGAACACCTGTTTTATTAAGAGTAACAGAGAGAGACAACTCTGGGAACGATCCAGACAGTCGTAGAGGACTGCAGAACGAGGGAAGTTCGTGGTGCCAATTACAGAGAAAAGTGCGTGGTTTATGTGGTAATTTTAATATCGTGTGTGAGAAGGGTAGTGTTTGTAAGAGTGAGATGTTGAAAATGATAATGTTCTTTGTGAAAATGTACGGCTAAGGAGCGAGGTCAGCTGGTGACGATGTAACCAGAATGCTGGGAATGTCACCATTGTGCAGGTCTGTCTATATTTATATTATGTTGTAGTTAGTTTTATTTGTTCTGTCCCAACAAATTTTTCAAGATGATTGTCGGGTTGATATTCGTAATTATCAGGCGAAAGGTGTTGTAATTTTTGGTCAGCGTGTGAAACTTTCAGTGTGTAAATTTCATGTCAAGAAACGGTAAAATGCGACGCTTAAAATTTGGTGTTAATGTTCGATGAGATATTGTCCAAAGCGTGGAATTTTGGGAAGTTATAAGTTATAAATTAGTCGTGGCGAATATATAAATTTCAAATATCAGTTGAATTCAGAAATGTTTGTCGATATAAATAATAATAATAATAATAATAATAATAATAATAATAATAATAATAATGTCTACCGCGGGATAAAGAAATTTTTCTATGTTAAAAGTGCATTTAACCAGTATATTTTTACAAGGATCGCAGGCATATTTAGGTAATTTCAGTGAAATTTGGTAGCGTTACGGTTATTCATGGGAAGGAAATTTTGAGACATCGTGTATATCAATGATACGAAAAGTCGCGGTGTGCTCTTGGACTCTCGAGGTTCGAAAGTCGTAATAACATTAAAGTAAGAGATGTGTTTTACAGTGGTTGTTGTTTTCACCAGGGGATTGAATTATGAAAAAGGGTCTTGGAAATATAAGAAAAAGGGATTGAGAGCGACGAATTTATATGTATGTGGAGATGAGAGAGAGATAGATGAAATGAAGCCTGGATTTTAAGTGATACCGCTGGAATAAAGCGAGGAGAGAGTTTGAGACAGGCTATATTTTTGCAGAGGAAGTATTTAGGAAACAGGCTGTATTGAGGCAGGCTGTATTGTTTTCCGCTACCAATCCGAAATTTGAGACGACTACCGTGTGAAGCACCGTAGATTTCTAGTAAAATCCCAAGTGAAACGACTCTAGTAAAAGGTTAAAATCTGTTACTTAAAGCCCGTATGAATAGTAAGATAATGCGACCTCAAGGATAAAAGAGCATTTGGACCCATGGTTGGGGTGTATTGAATTTGTTCACTGGATATGTCATTGATATAAATGATTGGAACTGATGATAGGCGATTGGAGAGTTTCGAAGGCGGTAGAGATGATTATTATTTTGAAGGCATCCACTATGGTAGACGTGCGTTGGGAATTATCATTGCTTCCCTAAAACTTCAGTGCACAGGCTGAGATTGTGTTTGAGGTGGAGAATCGTTCGTCACGTATATTTATTTTTGAGTTCACGTATTGTAACGAGGTAGAAACTCACTGTATTTTTTTGACTTGCATTCGTTTGATAGTAAGAAAGGTGGTTCCGTCGTGCGTTATTTGTCTGACCAGGTCTAGTATTGAATGGCGGAGTTGTTTGAAATTGCTAGTTCGCATGATATGTTAAGGGAGGCGTAGTACGACCCACTTTGACGCCCGACGATAGATTTAGGACGTCACTTGTTATCCTTGGAGTCACTGATGATGAGACGTCCTAGTTCACGCCCGACGATAGAATTTGGAAGGTATCCTGTACATAGTGATTAGTGTTAGGATGTAGAGATTTCAAGTGAGCCCGACGATAGGTCTGGGATGGCAGCTGTACACACTCAAGTCTCAGTTTAGATGTTTCTTTGGTTTTTTTGTTGAAGTGGCCTGGAGGAAGGTAGCATCTACAGTAAATATGAATTTGAAGAGGGTCTGTGTGTAGCTCTCCTTGAGATAACGGGACCACTAGTGAGTGAGGGTTGCCCAAATGTTGGACATCGACCCGATATAGATTAAATATTTTACTGTAATTCTCCGCGCGTGTTGAGCTTTAATGACTTCGATATGTTAATTTATTTTACGGACTTTATTGTTTTATCGTTTTGACGTCCATTTCGTTTGATAGTGTGCATATTGACACTCAGTGTATTAGTGTGAGACTTGAGTTGTGAATGCGGTTTCGATTCGTCAGCCAGTAACAATATTTTATTTTCAATCTTGTCGTACTTTCATTTTATTCATAGTTGAAAGTAATTAAGTAATCACTTTTTAAGTAGTGTGTTGGGACAGACAGTAAATAGATAGATCTGTACTGGTAGCATTGTTTTTCAAGGGAAAGAATTCCTTAAAGTTGTAATAATTTTTAACGTGGACTGGTAATTTTATTTAGCGTAACAAAACCATCTCTAACCTGAAAATCGGTTCGATAATAATACTTTTCAAGTGACTTTCCACTTTTTAATTAACTTCAGTGTTTGGCATTTCTTCTAAATGCATGATGAATAAGTGTTTCCTGCATTTCGCAGTTTTGTTCCCTTAGAACGACATAACGTAAGATCCTCACGGATCATGTTGTTGTTGGTTCCTTCCGAACAGCTGTTTTGGGTGATGCACATTTAGCATCGGGATTACCTTATCACTTAAGGGTGTCATGAATGACAAATACATGGTGGAATTTTATTTCAATTGTGAATGATGCTGTTAACTCGTAGTGAACACCATGCTTTCCCATAATATTTCGCTACCTATCCAAAGCAACTGATAGTCAGTTTGGTTCATTAAGGGTCCATTCGGCGGGTGTTCCGTATCCGTTAAGGGTATTCGACTGGTGGATAACCTTAATTGAGAGAAAATCAGGCGTTCTACTTGTTGAAAGTCAGATTTTCCACGGATCGTGTGGATTAACTCTCAGTTCTCGTTTGGAATAATAGGTGCCCGGTTTTCAGGTCTTCCCTTTTTCAATTTTTCAGTTTCGCTGTCCACTAGTATATTAACTTCTCCGAAGCAACTCTTCGATATTGTAAGAAACAAATCAACGTTATGTAATGTGACTGTGTTTGAAACATTCAAAAATCAATAATTTATAATTTTATTATTTCAAGAACGCATATTAAATTAATAATGTTATCGTGCTATTTCAATTTAATAAAAGTTAGTAAGCACATTTTGCTCCTCATTTCAAGTAGTTAGGCTCTCTTCTGAACCCCATCGTTTGGTTAAGATCGTGACCGAATTTATTCCCGCAACGACCCATGATTTAAGAGTTCTAGATTGTTCTACTGTAGCAGCCGTGGCCGAGCAACGATGGAATGGTAAGTTCAAGGGTTCAATACAACTTTCGAACTTAAAGCAGAGTTAGGTTAAGCACGATCACCGTTCACTTTTCTTTCTTTCGCAACCACGCGATTGCTCTGCTAACAATATGTAACCGGTACTTCAGCGGCTACATAAACACAGTTAAAGGGAGGAAAGTAAATCGAATTACAAGGTACCTAAACACTATACACCCCGTAATCATGTAATGAACTGTGGCGAAAACAGCAGAAATAAATATCAGTGAGGGCAACTTGGCGATAACTAACAAGGAACGTGGGACGTAACTGGGAACCTACAAGGGGCATGGATATGTCTAGGTTGCGGTTCGGAAAATTTAACAGTGATCTTTGATTTTCAAAATATTATTTACAAAATGGACTTTACTAAAAAAATAATTTACGAACAGTTTCAGTCAATGTGGAAAATGCCGATACACCTTTCGTATCCTATCCATTCTAAGAGACACATAAGTTACATATTCTTTGACGAGAGCTTCCTACGTGTTCAAAGAGTTAAGCAAGTACATCTCAGTACAGTTCAACTTCCACAAATACAATACTGAAGGTAAGAGGAAGCGTAAAATACTATTACATGAAATCAAAACCAGCTTTGCACATCTGATCAAAAGAGTGGCGATTAGGGCAAACTCCTGTGTTATACCAACGAAAATTAAATGGAACTTAAATCGCACAGAAAGCAACAGCGCTTACCCCAAGGCTGCCCATGCTGGTACCGCGGAGACGTTCACGACGTCAAAAACTTCGGCAGGCTCGGCAGGCCAAGACCAAGACGGCTCAGAGACTTAAGACCTCAGACCTCTCACGGAATGCTGCCTAGCCCCTTTTAAAGGGGACCCTGGCCTTGGAGTAGTCAATCAGAACACATGACCTTGCCCGAATTGACCAATCACAACACTTACTTCACTCGCGATGTTTAAATACTTTCTCGAAAAACAGCTTCGTGATCACTAATACCATCTATTACTTCGGTTTCTCTACAGAGCTCATCGGGTTTTACCAGCACCACATCCAGAATATTCTTCCCTCTAGTTGGTCCCATCACTTTCTGAATCAAGTGCCCTTCCCATATTAACTTCTTTGCCATTTGGTGGTCATGATTCCTGTCGTTTGCATTACCTTCCCAGTTGACATTTGGTAAATTGAGATCACCCGCTACAATCACGTTCCTTTTCTTATCGTTTCCAACATAGCTGATTACCTTATCAAATAATTCTAAATCAGTGTCAGCACTACCCTTTCCCGGTCTGTACACCGCAAAGACATCAAGTTGCCTATTATCTTTAGAGATGAGCCTTACACCCAGAATTTCATATTTTTCATCCTTAACTTTTTCGTTGCTTACAAATTCTTCTTTCACGAGAATGAATACTCCCCCTCCAACCATTCCTATCCTATCTCTACGATACACCCTCCAGTTCCGTGAGCAAATTTCTGTATCCATTATATCATTTCTCAGCCATGATTCAACTCCTATTACAATATCTGGTAAGTATGAGTAGCCTAGTTGCAAACATGGCCAACTCCATTTTTTTTAAATCGGGGTTATTGCCGATTCATACAGTAAGGAATATGGGGAATCTAATTACGAGATTAGTTAGTATCAAAATCGGCCATAACCGTGTTAAATTAGTATTATAAAATCAACCTAAGTTACATAAACGTCCAACTCCTTAAGGCATTGGTAACAAAATCGACCAATTCCACGTCGACCAATCATAAGTTTCAATTTAATCACGTGACTGGCACAGATGTTTGTGGGAACTGGGAATAAACAGTGGTTGTTACTTGTTGATATTGTGTGATATGAACGATTGCTGTACTAGAAACTTTTAGCTGTTGTTAATAGTTTTATTGTACCGTAAAAGGAATTAGGTAATTATACATCTAAAGTTTACTTTGTGATATGGAGAAATATATAGAAGAGACTCCTCCTGATAAAAGCAGGAAGAAAGTCGCCAGACAGAAGAATGGAAACGTGCAAAAGAGAAGAAAGTGAGGTTAGTAGTTTCATTTCTTTGAAAATTAATAATGCTCCACCTAACTTTTATTATGGTAATAGTTTAGTAGAAACACGAGTTTGTGTTACTGTTTCATTTAATTGTTTTTGTGTAGGTATGGACCAAAGAAATTACCAGTATTTCCAAGCTGTGGTCATAGAGGAAAGAAGAACTGCAGTCTCCTGAGAATGGTGGACATAAAGCAATTCCACAGAGCATTTTATGCTGTAGTGACAAAGCAGAGTCAAGACGCGTTCATAACGAAGTATTGTTCGTCAAATTCTCCAGCTAGACACCGACCAGATAGTGGGGAACGTGGTGATAAAGGCTACACTTTTGAATATTCCATTGAAAACATGGCAGGAAATAGAATTCAAGTTTGCAGGAAAACCTTTTTAGGAGTACTTGGCATTACAAAACATAGGGTTGAAGGGGTTTTCAAACGTTTTAAGAAAGAAGGATGCCTTATACCTATTGAAACCCGCGGAGGTTACAGAAAGACTGCCGTTTACAATAGCAAAATTCTGTCAGTGAAAAGTTTCATTAAACAGTTTAAAGGAAGTGAATCGCATTACTGTAGGTCAAGAAGTGTCCGTATTTATTTTGACTCTAATCTGAGCATAGCTAGAATGTGGAAAATGTACCAAGAAACAGTCTCCGATGATTTAAAAGTTAAACAATCGCTGTTCCGAAAAATTTTTGTTACCAATTTTAACGTCAGTTTTAAAGCACCATCTACAGATGTTTGTTCTACTTGCCTACAACTAACCGAAAAAATAAAGCATGAAAAAGATGAGGCAGTATTGAAAAAACTACAGACTGATTTGACGTTACACACAATGCAGGCTAAAGGATTTTGCAAGCTTCTAAAACAGGAAACCCCTGGCGTGTACATCATATCATTCGACATGCAGAAGAATTTACCCATACCAAAGTTGCCTGATCAAATTGCATACTATTCCCGACAGTTATACTGTTACAATTTGACTGTTGTTCCTGGACATTCTACTGGAAAATGGGCGTTAAGTAAAGAGAATTTTGCGATATAGTCATGGGCGGAGCACGAAATGAGAAAGCATCTAATGAAGTGGCTTCCGCAGTGTTTAATGAACTACAGAGTAAAGCAGATTCGGGTACTTTCAATAATGACGTACACACTGTCCGTCTTGTCGCGGATGGCTGCTCGGGACAAAATAAAAACACTACAATTTTGACAATGTGCCTTTCATGGTTATCCCGTACCTTGCCAAACATTCGGAAGATGGAAATTGTTTTTCCTGTCACTGGCCATTCTTACATGCCGAGCGATAGAGTTTTTGGAACTATTGAAAGAGATTTAAAGAAAGTGGAGACAATTGTTCAACTAGAAGACTACCACGATGTTTTTAGGAAACATGGAATGGTAAAGCTCCTGAAAACCCACTGGAATAATCTTGATTGGAAAGCTGAAGCTAAAACATGTGTGAAAGATCCTGGAGCACTTCACTTTAAAATTTCACAAATTAAAAGACTTGTGCTTACAAGGAAGTCAAACTCGATTACTGTTAGTGGGGAACTCAACTATAATTTTGAGATTGCGCAGTCTTTGTCGGTTACGAAAAAAGTTAAACGACCGAAAGATATAAATCCTACAGAACTAGTTCCTGGCATCAGAATAAAGCCATTGAAGATACAAGATGTGAGAAATTTGCTTCAGAAACACTATGGAGAGGAGTGGAACAAACATGAGAAACTGAAATGGTTTCAAAAGATTATAGACGAAAATGACACCAAGCCAGAGGTACCTGCAGAGGCTGATTGTTGTGAATGTCTCATTCAGAATACTGAGGATGATTTTGAAGTTGTTGAAGTGATTGTGTAGTTTCAAAAAACTGAAAACTATCATAGAATGTATGAAAGATCAACTTTCTTATATTTGTCTCATTTATAAAATAATCGCATTTTCTTAATTAAAATTGACAATTTTACATATTACATGTTTGTTGAATGCACCTGTCATAAATTTTAGAATTACTGACCATTTTACTATGTTAAATCAGTGCATTAGGCGTGGAGTTCAGTTACAAAGGTGGCCAGCTCCATTGTTTACTTACAAACATGGCCAACTCCATATTTAAACAGTAATTTTCTACTTAACTATGGAATATCATATGAAAATATTTATGTAAATATGATTCTGATGTTGCTGAGAATCCGCATGAAAAAAATTAACTCAGAAGGTAAGTAGGAAATGTATTAAACAGTTTTTTGCCTCTCCTGAAAAATTTTAAGAAATGGAGGTGGCCATGTTTGTAACTGGACTACTCATTATTTATCTATTAAATTACTTAATTCTATTCCTTTCTTTACAATACTTCTACAGTTGAGCATTAACAGTTTTATGTCATCCCTACTTGATTTCCAGTTCCCTGTTCCCTTAACACCGCTCCCTAGCGCACCCTGTTTCCCTGAATGTACCTCCCTATCACCCTTCTAAACAAATTTCCTTATATGTACCACTGCGGTTTAAGTGAAGGCCATCTGAGCGCAGATCCCTATCTCCTACCCACCCATTAGGATCTAGAAATTTCACTCCCAGTTTCCCACATACCCACTCCATAGTCTCATTTAAATTCCCAATCACCTTCCAGTCAGTATCCCTCCTACACAGTATTCCACTGATAACAATCTCCGCTTCCTTAAACTTCACCTGTGCTGCATTTACCAGATCCCACATATCCCCAACTATGTTGGTACTTATATTATTAAATAATATTAAAATATTAAATATTAATATTAAAATTAATATTAAAAGTATTCGATTATGTCATCACTACAACTGAATGCTATTTGAAACTCATTCGATCATTTTATTGATTCGATTATTTAAATAATCGGATGGAGCTTATTGGATTATTAACAGTATTCGGATTATCCCATCACTAGTCTCAAGTTAAGGGTTACGTTGCAGTAAACAACAAGCGATTCATCCTGGCAGAGGTCGAAAGACTTACGACTGAGGGAATCAATCGAGTAACTGCCGAAGACTGGTAAAACGCAGTTTCACAACGAATCGTATCCACGAAATTTCACTGTCATTATTACCGCAGATTTTACACTTTATTTGAGTAAAAGCAATTATCTTCCATTTGGGACAAACATTACACTGGCATTTCGTGGATACGAGTCGTTCACACGTGCAGAATGAAATTAAGAATACATGTACTATAGAAAAGGAGATAACTTTGGACTACGAGGTGGATGATTTTATAATACGGTTGGAAGGTTCCTCCAGTTCTAACTCCTATTCAAGCCCTGACAGCAGCAGCAGCAGCAGCAAAGATGAGATGGAAGGGAATGAACCACTACAAAACGATTAAGAGCACCTTCAGTGGATTAGGTGTACTACTGGGGATACCACTACTTAAGATACGCGCCAGGTACTCTACCGCTGGGTGGTGTGGAAAAGTGTACACATGATTTATGCCCCCCCCCCCTCGGTCCTCCCCGTGCACCCTTTTCACCTTGAACACGCTTTTTTATTATTTGTTTTAGTCCTGTATTTACGTCAATAAGGCCTACAGAGACAAAGTATAGAACAAAGGGCATGTTGAAGGATTTGTCAGGGCTATAGGTACCACCCCAGTCCAATAGGCGCTCTTCTACGTGCTAGTAAATCTACCGACATGAAGCTGACGTATTTGAGCACCTTCAAATACCAAATCGAACGTGCTAAGTTGGAATCAGAAGGCCAGCGCTCTACTGTCTGAGCTTATCAGCCCGACCACTGTTAAAGATACGGAAAGATGAGACCAAGTCAGTCACAGTCTGGCCAGGTAGTCTACAACAGAACACAGCGGTCTGAATGAACGAAGGAACAAGTGAGCCGGAAGCGAGGGGTAAGAGAAAGGAATGCTGGAATGTGACAATATCGTGAAATGGCACGTGCAATGCTCCTCCCTCCAGCCCTAGCTGTCAGAATGCTTCTTTAAATATTACGGATATTGCTGGCAGGACCTAGTGTTTACAGTGCACTATGTCTTCTGGTATAGGCTACAGCAATTTTGTTTCTTTCATTGATCTGTTTCTGTCTTATCCTTGGCTTTGACAATATAAAAGTGACTGAGGTATGAGCGATGCTAGTAATGCCATTCCTTCTGCAGCCAGTCCCTGCTATGAATGGCGTGAAAATGTTGCTCATAGGGTCGGTTGGTGCGTGCATTTCAGTGGGCTTGGCAAACTGATATGTAATAGCAACCTCTGGCTCAGTGAGGAAAGCAACGGGAAACTACCTCACTCCTCATTTCCCTAGTACGCCTCTTCAGTGATGCCTAGGCCATCTATGACAGCTGATGGCAGAGCTGTTGAGGATCCAACCAGCCTTAGGGCTGAAGACTGAACATACATACAGTAAATAATACACTAGAGGTAGCACCAGCGCCACCGTCTTTGAGAGAATCACTGCAGCGAGCGAGTATGTTGAAATCTCAGCTGTTTCGCAAACAGCTCCCTCCACTGTACTCATCAATGTAAATAGAGAACTTTTAAAACTGTGTGGATATCGATATGGTTTAAAATTCTTACATGTCAACATTCTCAAATTCCGCAGTATAGTTCTGATGCTTCCTTTCAGTAGAAAGAAAACCCAAATACCTTAAATACAGGAGAAATGCGTGATAAAAGAGGATGGTTGTGTTTATGTAACACAAAATCAATCTACTGTTCATGTTAAGTCTTCAAACAACGTACTTCAAGATTGGGGTATGTATATTTCTCTATCTTTTGTGTAAATGGCCTGGACTTACGCAAAATTATATCCAACGATCGAAACATTCTCTCTCGTACGAAGCGAATGATTGAGTTATTAGGCCTACAAGTAATCATGAATATGTTTCTCCATAATGATAGTGAATTCCTCCGAGTTAGGTAGTCATGGAAATGAGAACCGGAAAGGTCAGTGCAATCAATTGGTGTTCCCCCTCCATTAAGAAAGCCGGTTCCCAAAGATGTATGCAGGTCGATGTCCCTCGAAATCGGGGTCTTACAAATTGAGATGTACGTCTACATGAATTTTTCTGTACATTTTCGGGAACTTCACGCTGACATGTAGAGTCCTGCACGGATGCGGATATCTTCGGATTTATCCGCGGATATCCGCAAAGTTGGTGTCTTGGCGGATGCAAACTAAGCTCATGGTCGTGCAGATACTTTTACTGATAATTTCTAAATAATGACATTTATTGATTTTCACTGTACATCAGTGCTCTTGTTTTTGCTTGTGGTTAGGCGACCCTTGACTTTGGTATAGGGGAATAGTGATTTTAAAAAGCCTTGAGACCATAAAGCCGTAAATCTGACCTTAGCCTAATTGGCTCCTGCCCGCAATTAATGGAAGGAAGGAACAAAGTTCAATATGTTCAATTTCTAAATAATGACATTTATTGATTTTCACTCAGGTACATCAGTACTCTTGTTTTTGCTTGTGGTTAGGCGACCCTTGACTTTGGTATAGGGGAATAGTGATTTTAAAAAGCCTTGAGACCATAAAGCCGTAAATCTGACCTTAGCCTAATTGGCTCCTGCCCGCAATTAATGGAAGGAAGGAACAAAGTTCAACATGTCGGTAGTTGTCGCAAGAGAAAATCCCTCATAAACCCGTGACTGTAGGGGTTCTGGTGCCAGGTGTCAGGCCTATTGTATTATGTTAACAGATCTAAAGGTTTCAATCTATATATATATAAAACTAGCAAGATACCCGTACTTCGCTACGGTATTATACTGAAATTTATAATTGAATGCTTAACGTTTTATATATAATCCGCCAAAATTCGCGATCTGACTCGTTTTCTGAGAGATTACGGCAAAGTTCCTCCCATTTTTCTATCTTTCTTTCCAGCAATCGATTTCGTACTTCCCGGGCTAGATCCAGGTATTCCACCCGGTCAGTTGGGTCCCTAAATCTTTGCCATCTTTTCTTGTAAGCATTTTCAATATGAATCAAATCCATGAGGAGCTCCGGCGTGGTGTCGTCTTGGGTGTCTTGGCGGTACTGAACCCTCGACCGGACTACATTCCTAGCCATTACCCGGCCAGGACCCGTTTCCAGCGCGGTCCGCACATTTTGACGACGCTCCAGAACATTATTAGGAAACACTAAAACAAATCACACAACAGACTACAACCACAACAGACCGACAGAGGAGCTCCGAAGGGAGCACCGGTATCGTTACTTCACTAACCACCTTTTCTAGGTGGATCATACGGACAACCAGGGGAAATTAAAAAAATATTATTATTAGAGTGGGTGATATTGGTTGAATTTAGGTTATGATTATTATTACTATTATTATTATTATTATTATTATTATTACTATTATTATTATTGATGTTCTGGACCAAACAGCAAGATGCAAGGCCGCTACTTGGCCTTATAATAGAGATGAACAATTGCACGGTCAACTGCATTCCCATCGTGTGTTCAAATTTTTATTTATGTGCTAGGAGCATCTACTGTAATCTAACTTTATGTTCTCCAAAGGAAAAGTTGGCTTTTGAAAACGAACCCAGGAAAGATTAAAAATGATCGGTTTATGATCAGAATAAGTACATTATGAACAACAAAATCAATTGGTCTCAACTACTTTTTCACCCCCCCAAGAATAAAGAAGGCGTGTTTCTTTATGTTTAAAGGAGATTCCAAATATCAATGTTCACGCCTGTTACCTTCAGTTTAGAGATATGAGTATCCCCATAAAAATAATTCATATTTTTCACTTCATTTCATACTCCCTCCCCCCCCCCCCCCCCGAAGTGAATTTTCCGGCAAAAACTACTTGTTTCATTAATAGTGAAGGATCTTCTAAATACAAATTATCACGACTCTAACATCTTCAGTTATTGAGATGTGTCCTCATAAAAGGAATTCAACTCCTATTCACCCCCGCCTCCCAAGATGATTTCCCCCCCAAAACGTGTTTTTCTTTGTTTTTAAAGGAGATGCAAATACCAATTTTCACGTCTGTAACAACTATAGTTTTTATTAGATGTACGTATCCACATACAATTAATTCAATTAATTTTTCAGCTCTTTCACCTCCCCACTTTAAGTGGATTTCCGAAAAAAAAATTACGTATTTCTTTATTTTTAGGATTTCAAATACCAAATTTCACGTCTGTAACATCTTCAGTTTTTGAAATATCAGTATCCTAATTAAAAAATGCAACCCCTTTTTCATTCACATTTACCCCCACCCACCCAAGTGGTTTTTCCGAAAACCAAAAATACATGTATCTTTAATTGCAATAGATATAAAAAATACCATTTTTGACTTCTGTTACATGTTACTTTTTTGAGATATACTGTAGAACTGCTAATTTTTTAAAAATTTCATCCCCTTTTCAGTTCCCCTTAACTGGAGTTTCCAAAAAAAATCACCTGTGTTTCTTTACTTTACAGGAGATTCCAAATACCAATTTTTACGTCTGTAACATTTTACGTTTCTGAGATACACTGTAGTTATAATCTTTCTAAAAATTCACCCCAAATTGTCGTTCCCGTTTAATCCCCATTAATTGGATTTTCCAAAAATAAAGAAATACGTGTTTATTTATTTTTTATTGAGAACCCAAATACCAATTTTCAGGTGTGTAATATCTTCAGTCTCTATGATATAAGTATCCTCCTTAAAGGCATTCATTCGCTTCTTCACCCTTTTTCACCCCTCCTATTGGGATTTTCCGAAAACAAATAATAGTTGTTTCTTTATTTTTAATTGGGATTCTAAATACAAATTTTTACATCTGTAAAATTTTAAAGTTGTGAGATATAGATACACTCATTTTAAAAAATACCCTCCTTTGCATCCCCCATTAATTGGTTTTTCCAAAAACAAAAATACACGTTCCTTTATTTTTATGGGTGATCCCAAAAACAAATTTTCAGGTGTGTAATATCTTAAGTTTCTTAGATATGACTATCCTGGTTATCACTAGAACGGCCAGAGCGGTCATTTTGACCGTTAGGAATTTCAAGGTATTTCCACGCTCGTACTTTTTAATGCACGAAGTTGTGCTTTTATGACTTTTAATCTTTTAGGGTTATGTACATTTACGCCAAAAATTACATACGTAGTTGATAAGGGAACACCGATATTGTCCCTCATATAACTTGCATAAATTGCTTGTCAAGTGCCTAAATAGGCTTGTAAACAAATTGAGACTCTTATTTTTATCATTTTTCATAAAGGAATTCAATAGCAAGTCCGTCGAAATATTTCATTGTTACCTATTAGAAGTGAGAGAATATGAACAATTATTAATACTTAACAATGGATTGATCTGTATACAATACATCCCAATTGTTACCTATGTTGCTTTAAAATTAATAATTGAACATTCGCATGTTTCCCAGATCCTGGATGCTAGATATATGTCAGTAAGTGGCAGCGGTCAAAATGACCGCCTGTGGCCTTTATAGGTATGAGGAAAGTTCGGCCGTTCTAGTGAGGCATTCAACCCCCTTTTTCATCATTTTCACCCCACCTATTGGGATTTACCGAAAACAAAAAATACGTATTTCTTCATTTTTAAAGGTGATTCTAAATACTGTACCAATTCTTACATCTGTAAACATTTAAAGTTTTCAGATGTAGATACACTCATTTTAAAAATTCATTCCCTTTTCGTAAATTTGATCAAAGTAATCGTTCCTCGGCATTGTACTAAGACATTATCTGAAAATTCCTAAAGTATAAATACTCACCCAAAAATTGAGTTACATTTACCTCAGAAATTATTTTTAAACCATGTTTGTGGTATTACCTTTTAAGGCTAAGACGACCATACGGTACAGAACTGTACATGTGAGAAACAGTCTTCTCTCAAGTCGATAAAATAAATACATGTTTCTTTATATTTATAGGAGATTCCAAATACCCACTCCCACATCTGTAACATCTTCAGTTTTAGAGATATGTATAAGTATCCCCATAAAAGGAATTCAACCCCTTGATCAGTCGTTCCCTCACCTGATCAAAGTGTATTTTCCGAAAACAAAAACGCATGTTTCTTTATTTTTAAAGTTGATTCCAAATACCAATTTTCTCGTCTGTAACATCTTCAGTTTTAAGATATAAGTATCCACATTAAAAATTCTAATATTTTTCACTTCTTTTCACCCCCTGTTAAGTGCCTTCTCCAAAAACAAAAACGTACAGGCTCCTGTACTCTTTTTTTGCTTTTTGCTTTACGTCGTACCGACACAGATAGGCCTTATGGCGACGATGGGACAGGAAAGGCCTAGGTATGGGAAGGAAGCGGTCGTGGCCTTAATTAAGGTACAACATTTGCCTGGTGTGAAAATAGGAAACCTCGGAAAACCACCTTCAGGTCTGCCGACAGTGGGGTTCGAACCCACTATCTCCCGGATGCGAGCTCACCGCTGCGCGCTCCTAACAGCACGGCCAACTCGCCCGGTCCTGTATTTTCAAAGAACCTTCCAAATACCAAGTTTCTTTTCTCTATCATGTGAAGCTTTTGACATATAATATAGATATACCGGTACTCATTTTAAAAATTCACCCGCTTTTCCAATTCTTTTCTGGCCCGAACTGTATTTTCCAAAAACCAAAAAAATATGTGTTTCATTTTTTTATGGAGATTCCAAATACCAGTTTTTATGGATATACGTCTGTAACACCTTCAGTTTTTGAGATACACTACCGCTCATTAATTTCAATACACCCCGGTCTTTAAGATTTACAACATAAATCAAACGTTATTTTTCACAAAAGATAATTATATTAACTTACACATATATAATACAATCACAAACATAATATTTTACTTTCATCAAAGTATCCTCCTTTGGATTTTATGACTGCCTCACAAACTCGAGGCATGCGGTCAATCAGTTTTTGTAGGTATCGTGAATCTATATGATTCCACACATCCTTAACAATATTCCAGAGATGTTCCTTGCTGGATATATTAACTTCCCTGATACGTCTGTCCACTTCATCCCAGACAATTTCAATGGGAATACAATCGGGGCTTTGGGACGGCCATACCTTATATTTCAGTACTTTCTGTTTTTCCTTTGATGCAATGTAGTTCGTACAATATGCCGACCGATGTTTTGGGTCATTATCCTGTTGTAAGGTGAAACCTTTCCATATTAAGCGCAATCCACTTGGTATTGCATGATACCGGAGTATGCGGTGGTACTGCTTCTGATCCATACATCCTTCTATTCTCACAATGTCGCCAAATCTATCTCTGCCAAAACATCCACAAACCATAACAGAACCTCCACCGTGTTAAACTGTAAGTAGAACATACTGCTGGGCTACCCTTTCCCCTACAAATCGGTGAACAAATATTCTCCTTTTGGTTCCAAAAATCTCGAACTTCGATTCATCGGTGAATAACACCTTCGTGCATTCTTCCGATGTCCAATTACGATGATTTATAGCCCATTCAAGTCTCTTCTGTTTATTCATGGGCCTTAGAAGGGGTATTCTTGCTGTGACACATCATTTCAAGCCGGCTTCTATCAGTCTCCTTTTTACTGTTGCAACAGATATTGTTGTCGTGTTCATTTATACCAATTCTGCACGAATTTGGGGCACTGTTTTGAATCTATTTCTCTTACTGGTAATTCTGATATATTTATCATCGCTTTGAGTTGTTTTACGAGGTCGTCCTGGTCGTGGAATATCCTTATTGCTGCCTGTTGTCTTCTGGCGGTAAAGGGTGCATTGCACTCCCCCTAAAGACACACTACACTGTTTCGCAATTTGGCGAACAGATAAACCTGCTTGGCTAAATGCTACAATTGCAGCACGTTTTTCTATGGATATCTCCACTCGTGGAGCCATACTAGCGATGTGCACACTTCAACTGTCACGAAGGAACTGACATGCAGGAACCACATGTTATGTATCGTGGCAATTCTTGCCGTTCGTTGCAGATATCACATCACTAGAAGGAACAACACAGGTGCACCAAATGCGGTGTCCGTCGGCAAATAGGTAAACAAACATATCCGATAGGTACATAACGTTTATGTACACAACGTTGTTTGTTGGATACTGTTGTATCTTGATGACCACAAACAAAAATCATGACCTGTGTACAACTGTTATACTATTCCTTTGCTTCCTCAACCGTACCCACTGTATTAGACCTTATCTATAGAGAAGTAGTTGTCAATTATTGGGTGTATTGAAATTAATGAGCGGTAGTGTAAATGTATCTGAAAACAAAAAAATACGTGATCTTTATTTCGAAAGGAAATTCAAAATACCAACTTTCACGTCTGTAGCAGCTTCAGTTTTTACGATAAAGTATCCTCATAAACATAGTTCAACTCCTTACTTACATACTTATTTTCAACCCCACACCCCTTAAGTGAATTTTCCGAAAAAACAAATGCGTGTTTATTTTTAAAGGAGATCCCAAATACAAATTATCACGTGTGTAACCTTAAGTTTTTGAGATATAAGTTTCTCCATAAAAAGTTAAAGTTTTTTCACTTCCTCCCCCACCCCCCTTAAGTGAGTTTTCAGAAAGCCAAAAATACGTGTTTCTTTATTTATAAAGGAGCTTCTAAATGCCAATTATCACGACTGTAACATCTTCGGTTTTGAGATATAAGTATCCTCATAAAAAGGAATTAAACTCCTTTTTCACCGCCCCTGCCCCCAAGTTGATTTCCTCCCAAAAATGCGTGGTTCTTTATTTTTAAAGGAGATTCCAAATACTAATTCTCACGTCTGTAACATCTTTAGTTTTTAAGATATGCGTATCCTCATACAAAGAATTCAACTAATTTTTCAATTAATTCACCCCCTCCCCTTAAGCGGATTTTCCAAAGACAAAAGATTACGTGTTTCTTTACCCTGAAAGAAAATTTCAAATACAAATTTTCATGTCTGTAACATCTTCAGTTTTTGAGATATAAGTATCCTCATGAAAAGAATTCAACTCCTTTTTAATTCCACCTCCTACCCGTTAAGTTGGTTTCCCCCACCCAAAAAATGCGTGTTTCTTTATTTTCAAAGGAGATTCCAAATACCAATTTCCATGTCTGTAACCTTCAGTTTTGAGATATAAGTTTCTCCAGAAAAGGAATTCAATTTTTTCACTTCCTTTCACACTCCCCACTCAAGTGAATTTTCCAAAAACAAACAGTACCCGTTTCTTTAAAAGAGATTCAACATACCAATTATGACGACTGTAACTTCTTCAGTTTTTGAGATATATGTATCCATGTAAAAGGAAATCATCTCCGTTTTCACCCCCCTCCCCCTTACCAAGTTGATCCCCCTTACCAAGTTGATCCCCCTCAAATGCGTGTTTATTTTCTAAGGAGATTCCAAATACCAGTTTTCTAGTTTGTAACATCTTTAGATTTTTGGAATATATACATTCTCATACAAATAATTCAACTAATTTTTCAATTCTTTCAAACCCCCTCGCCCCCGTTAAGTGTTTTCTCCTAAAAACCAAAGAATACGTGTTTCCTTATTTTAAAGGAGATTCCAAATACCAATCTTCACATCTGCAACACGTTAAGTTTTTGAGATATACCGTAGATATGCTAATTTTAAAAATACACTCCCTTATTTGTTCCCCTTAAATGGATTTTAGGGGGGGGGGAATTATGTTTCTTTACTTTAACATGAAATTCCAAATACCAGTTTTCAAATCTATAATATGTTACGTGTCTGCAGTAATTTGCAGATATAATCTTTTAAGAAAATTCGCCCCGTATGTCATTCCTGTTCACCCCCTATTCATCGGATTATCCAAAAACGCAAAAAAAATTGTTTTTTTTTTTATTTTCAAAGCAAATTCCAATTTTCATGCCTGTAATATCTTAAATTTTTGAGATATAAGTCTCCTCATAAAAGGTGTTCAAACAATTTTCCCCATGTTTTCATCCCCTTAATGGGATTTTCCGAAAACAAAAATATATGTGTTTCTTTATTTTTAAATAAGATTCTAAATACCAATTTTTTTGACTGTAAACTTTTAAGTTTTTGAGATATAGATATGCTAATTTTAAAGATTCACCCCCCCTTTTCACCCCCTTAGCGAAAGAATATCCAAAAATCCTCTCTTAGTGAGCACCTACATCTTAATATAAATATATCCCCAAAATGTCATTTCTTTATGTCCAGTAGTTTTGGCTCGGCGATGAGGAATCAGTCAGTCAGTCAGTCAGTCAGTCAGTCAGTCAGTCAGTCAGTCAGTCAGGACAAGTTATTTTATATATATAGATAAGAGTTTTGTCTGTACATTGCTCAGAATTTGAAAATAATGGTATTTCTGTATCGGTCATGTCCACGGTAACAAGAAAATGCACTTTTTTCTTTTCCGTAATGTCTGTCTGTCTGTCTGTCTGTCTGTCTGTCTGTCTGTCTGTCTGTCTGTCTGTCTGTCTGTCTGTCTGTCTGTCTGTCTGTCTGTCTGTCTGTCTGTCTGTCTGTCTGTCTGTCTGTCTGTCTGTCTGTACACGCATCACTAGAAAACGTCTTAAGGGAATTTAATGAAAATCGGTACGCAAAGTCGGAGAATAATTCACTACAATCTAAGCCATAAATAATTTTATTCACGCTGATAGAAATGGTAGTTTAGGGAAAGGCCTAAATTTAATTTTCAAATATTTATGTTAATAGTGGTCCTATCTTAATAAAAATTGGTATGCAAAGTCAGTGAATAAGTCGCTACAATCTGGATTATAAATAATTTTATTCTCGCTGAGTGAAATGGTAGTTTAGGGGAAGGCCTAAAAGCAAATTCTTAAATATTTACGTCATTATTGGTTCTATCTCATTAAAAACTGGTATACAAAGTCGGAGAATAAGCCACTAGAATCTAGGCTATAAATCATTTTATTCACGCTGAACGAAATGGTAGTTTATGGGAAGGCCTAAAATTTAATTCTCGAATATTGATATTATTGGTGGTCGTATCGATAAATATTACATAACCAAAGTTATATGGAATTAAATTTACGACCATTTATGTCTTATACATCTTTACCGTACCGGCTATGATAACACAGATATTCATGAATTTGTATTTTTGTTGCTAAGTTCATATCGACGCCGACCCACGAGAAAATAGGTTAATATAATTTAATGAAAATTGGTATATAGAGTCGGAGAATAAGAATCTACAGTCTAAACTATAAACAATTTTATTCGCCCTGGAATGAAATTGTAGTTTAGGGGAAGGCGCCTAAAATTTAATTTTTAAATAACGGTACCTATGTCTTGGGTCCTATCGAAAAGTACTAGATAACAAACGTTACAAAGAATACAAATTCCGACCATTTATGTTTTATTCAATTTTACCGTACCGACTATGATAAGAGTGGTATTTCAAAGTCGGAAGAGAACTAAATGTGAAGGCCTGCAATATCGAAAGCGCGTAACATTGATCAACAATAACATTACATTGCCCATTGTTTGTTGTGATGTTATTTGTCTCTTATGCTGCCTCTCAACTCCGAAAGATGGGATTACTGCTCCGTACCGACTATAATAGCCTGACTGATATTGGCGAGAAATAGCTCGAGAGTTAGAAAACTTTCTTCTTTAGCATTCCATTCCTCTGGTTCATACATTACCTGATACTGCAGGTACGTAACACACTGCTTCATTATAGTATTTCAGCTATTCGATCCCTACTCTGACGCGTTGTTTTGAATGAGCAGTGTGCATACTTAAGGCAGAGGCTGACGTAGTAGTAGTAGTAGTATGACCTGGTCTAGAATAACAATTTAAGCCTATTCCAAATTATAGCACCACAATTCACTAAATAACTCAAAATTGAACCCTGAAAAGAGTCGTTTCTTAAGAAAAGCTTCTTCCTGTTCACTTTTATTATATTCTACATTCATTTTATTCCAAATCATCAGTGAAGAGGGGGTTTGTCCCCTGGCTTGGAGGAAAAATTTGCCTCCAAGTCAGATAGATTTTCCCGCCGCCAGTGTAGTGAATTGATATTTTCGACTCATCGGGTATTCCTAGGAAACAAATTAGTTAAAGGGCATAGTTTTTGCCCTCGGAGTCTCCACTATTCGACCCTCTCCCTGCCGAAAAAATACGAAGAGAGTTCACGGATCACGGCTGTCTGCAGCTTTGTCATTCCAGCTCTGTTAGATCAGCAGTGTAGTCCTGTTCATTAAAAGTGAGAAAATTACTGGTGTTTCATTTGACCGAGTATTTCATATGAAAGCATTGCTTTTAATCGCGCCATTCCTACTGACGTCATTGTAATGCATGTTCATTTCAGTTGGGAAAACCACTAAGACAGTCTTTCTGAGGATGTAAAAAGGCAGGTGGAGAGCGAGTGTGTACTTCAGAAAAGAGCAATGTCACGCTTCGGAAAGAGCAATTTGTCGGCAAGCCTGGAACCACACAGACAAAACTCCGAGAACTTCTAGAAATGACGGAGAGTGAGGAGCTGTCGTTATTACGGCACTCTGACCACTCTACGGCCGTCAGTACATCAGCGGAGGGCATAGCGCAGTTATCACAGCGCCGCCCCCCGCCAAATACCCCAACTGGCAATATATTGTTTAATAATAATATATTGCACTTGTCTGCAGGGTGGAATGCTACAAGCGCGCATAGCTTGTCGCTACCAGTCCTCGCTCGGGTCAATGACCCGGCCGAGCGGGAGCTGGAGGTGACTCAGCGCCTAGCGTGCTCCGAGAGCAGGAAACGAAATGTGCAGGAGCTGGGAGCAGACTTTACCCCTGACTCCCAGCAAATAAACCTGACGGGAAACGTTTACCTGACGGGGCAAGCTGTGCGTAACTATGCGTGCGCCACCACCACCACTACTACATACACCACGACATCTCCGATTACCACCCCGTCAGTACAAGCCAGCTCGCACATACCAGTGCAGCCGCTCCCCAATCGGCCGGCCAGCCACAGGGCTGACCCCCGAAATAAGAGCAGGCGAAGCCTGGAAGCGGAGCTGGAGTGCGTGACGCTGTGCTCGGGCGACCGGGAACCGGGGCTAGCCCCTGATGTGCCGGAACCCGAACACGGGAAGGAACAGTCGTATGGCTCCACTGAGCTAGCGGCTGAGGAGGAACACGAAAACAAAATGGAGGCTACTCCTCCCCCCAACACGAACCGAACCCTCGAACCCAACCCAGTGGTCAGCCAGTCGGACGCCGGGAAAGCGGGACCCAGTTCCGCAAACCCGAGCGCGAAGACAACAGCGCACAAGGGAAGGAATAAGAGGGGGAAACGGACTCGGCAGATGGCGCCAACTACAGTCCAACCCCCACCCGGGCGAGCGGGAAACTCGGACTCGGAGTCGGACGAGGCCCCACTGGTGATCGACCTTTCAGGCGCATCCCGGGAGGCCGAATCTGAGAGCTCCGAGGGAGAGGGACCCAGCCAGCACGGGGTGACCGAACCCGAGGTCCCAGCCACCCAGCCGGGAAACCAGGGTGACGGCTTCAGGGAGGCAAAAGGGAGGAAGAGGGGGAAGGGAAAGGGGAAAGGAAAAGTAACCCAGCCCCTGAGCCGCAAGGCCCAGGCAGGCGGGAGAAATAAGCCAAGTACCCGAGTCGATAGTAGCACCGAAACATCTATCGGCTCAACCCAACCCCAGCACTCCACACACAAGAGGCAGACTCGTCAGAGCCCACCTCCACCACCACAACAAAAGAAACAGATCACCCGTAAGGGGTCAACCCCCCCGCCCCTTACGGTATACACCACCAACACCAAGACACTCGAAACGGAGCTCCTCAAAAAGCTGCCGCATGAAGAGAGAAAATATTATTTCTCTAGGCCGAGAGTAGACGCACATATAGCGATTCGGCTGCACATGACGAGCTTTGAGAGCTACGAAACCGCTATCGAGGTGCTAAAAAGGCTGAATATTACATTTGTAAGAATATTGCCCAATAGCACTATGAAGCGGTTCGTAGTGAGGACCCCCGTTAACGGAAGTAATGCGGACGAAATCCAGCTTGCATTGAAAGCTCAGGATATCCCCGCATTCTCCGTTGTGCGGATGCGGGCAGGGAATAGGCCAGCCAAGGGCAACCTATTCCTAGTTGCAGTGGCGGACACCCCAGACGCGGACAATCTGCGGAAAATGCGGATGCTCGCTAACATGCTGGTGTCGGTCGAGCCATACCGCCCCCCAGCCACTGGCCCCCAATGTGGAGTGTGTCAGAGGCATGGCCATCCAGGGGCGGCGTGCCGACTGGAGCCCAGATGCCGCAGATGCGCCGCCTCCCACTTGTCCCGCGACTGCCCCCACGGCAACGACCCCGCGTACTCTAAGTGCGCTAACTGCGGGGGAAAACACGCGGCCAACTTTAAAGACTGTCCTAGCCGCAAGGACTACGAAGCCGCCCATCAAGGCAAAGGGCCAAAGGGTAATAAGCGTGGCAACCCTAAGGCCCAAGCAGGCCCCTCAGGCACAGGCGCTTCACGCAAGAAGAACCCAGGCCCATCAGGTACAAAGGACCCTTCAGGTCTCGCAGGCCCGTCAGGCACAAAGGGCCAAAAGCAAGGTCCTTCAGACAACCAGCGCCCATCAGGCGGAGGCATTTTAAATTTCAAGCCCGTACGGACGGTAGGCAAGCAAAACCACGGGCCCTCAGCCCAACCAGCCCCCACCACCGTCCGAGCTAAGACCTCAAGTAAGATCAACAAGAAGGCCCAGCCCCAGGAAACCAAACAAAGGCAGGTTAAGTCCACGCCAGCTCTTCCCGAGCTACTAGAAGGCCCACCCCAGGCCAGCTCCACCCCCCGCAGAGAACCTGCCGATAGTCAGCCGGCATCCGCACCACCACCCCCCTCGCCCTCACCTCTCACCACACCAATCTCACCAACACAGATACAGGCACAACAGCCAGCGGGGAACATGGCAGTAAAGGCGTCCAGGGAAAGGATAGAAGAAATCCTGAAAACCTTCTTTCCTAACCTGAACCTGTCGGTAGCCATAACCACTGGGGTTATGATGGCCAACATGCTCCCCTACCCCTGGCTAAGGGACCTGGCTAATGCAATCTCCGAACTCCTAACCCCGGATGGCTGAACAACCCCACGAAGATAATAATAATAATAATAACAATAACACGCAGGAGCTTCGAGTTCTAATATGGAACTGCCAGGGCGTCAGATCTAGGAAATATGAACTCGAAGCCTTCCTAGCCGCGAACTCAATACACGTAGCTCTCCTAACAGAGACCTTCCTCCCTCCGGGGAGGAAGTTCACTATAAGAGGCTACAAAATGCACAGAAGCGATAAGGCTAACAAAGTTGGAGGAGTGGCAGTCCTGGTAAGGAAGGACATCAAGCACATGGAGGTAGACATACCAGAGCTGGTCACGCTAGAGGCATGTGGAATAGCCCTACCAGTGCAAGGAACACTCATAAATGTAATAGCAGCATACTCCAGACCGACAAGCCTCAACACTCAAGACATAGAAACAGTACTAGGGCTAAATCGAAACACAGTGCTAGGAGGCGACTTAAACTCGAAACACGCCACCTGGGGATGCCTGAAACCAAACCCAGCAGGCACAAGGCTGTATGACCACATGCTATCCCAGGACTATGTGGTAACAGCCCCCAGTGAGCCCACGTTCCTAGCACCGAACGATCACGTATCCGACATACTAGACATAGCCCTATTGCGACATATTCCTCAAAGGCATAGCATTAAGGTAGTGAACGACCTGGGGTCGAGGCACCAACCAGTGATATTTACACTAGATGCGAACCCAGAGGAATATGAGAAAAACCCCAGACGCCGGCTCAACTATAAAGCAGCCAACTGGGGCAAATTCGAACGCAAGCTAGACACACTCCTACAGGGAAGCGAAGGCATGCTAATAGACAGCACAGCCCAAATTGACGAAGCAGTCAAAACCCTCGTAGAAGCAATTCAAACAGCCACAACTGCGAGCATACCGCTAAGCAAACACAGAGAAACACCTCTTTTCGAGATTCCAGCGCACATTAAAGAGTTAATACGCAGGCGCAACAGTCACAGGCGTAACTGGGCTCGACATCACAGAGACGAAGACCGCGAGATGAAAAACGAATTAAACACGGAAATACAAAAGCAACTACTCGAATACAGGTCGGAAAAGTGGAACAACCACCTCAAACTTTTCGACACCAACACCAGGCCAGTGTGGAACTTAGCGAGACACTTCACGCGAGTACCACACAACATCCCTACCATCAAGGGACCTAACGGCCCGGTATACGAGAACCGTGACAAAGCCGAAATCATAGCGGACTCCATAGAGGCGGCTTTCACCCCAAACGAAATACCATCTGACCCAGCCTTCATCAGGCAAACTGAGGCAAAGGTAGCAGAATTCCTTGAAAACGCACCTAAGCCGGAGGTTAAGAGGACAAATATACACGAAATTAAGTGGATTATAGGTCATCTTAACTCCAAGAAGGCGCCAGGCCCAGACGAGATCCAGAACATAATAATTAAGAAATTAACTCACAAAGCCCTAACACTACTTACCAGCATCTTCAATGCAATGTTCAGACTACAATACTACCCTGAACAATGGAAAAGGGCTAGGATCCTCGTATTTGGAAAACCAGGCAAAGACAAGTCAGACCCCAACAACTACAGACCCATCAGCCTTCTGGACGCCCTCAGTAAAGTATTCGAGAAAATACTACTGAAAAGGTTAATAGGGCATATCAAGGAAAAAGGCATAATTCGCAACGAGCAGTTTGGCTTTAGGAACGCACATTCTGCCCCACAACTGCTCACTCGATTCATAGAACAAGCCACCATAGGTCTCAACAAACGAAGAGACACAGGAACGGTTTTCCTTGATATCCAGAAAGCATTTGACAAAGTCTGGCACGAAGGCCTACTAGCGAAACTAATAGACCACGAATTCCACCCAGGCTATATAAGACTTATTAAATCTTATCTGGAGGGCCGAGAGTTCAAAGTAGACGTACATAACACGCTGTCAAGTACTCGCAGGATTAGAGCGGGCGTAGCCCAAGGGTCCCTTATCGGCCCAATCCTCTTCGTCCTGTATACAAACGACATGCCTACGACAGAACTCACTACCACACACCTCTACGCTGATGACACCGCTATCTCAGTTCAACATCCACAGCTAGCGTGCGCTCGAAAGAGGCTCCAAGTAGCACTAAGAACTCTCGAGCCTTGGCTAACGAAATGGCGCATCAAGGTCAATGTTGACAAGTGCCAAGCAGTGCTGTTCACTAAGAAGAACAGACTCACACGCAAACCAGTCAACATAAAAGCGCTAAAGCTTTTCAACGAAGATATAGTGTGGCATGACAAAGTCAAATACCTAGGAGTAATCCTAGACAGAAAGCTCACCATGCTACACCACATCAATGATATTCAAAGAAAAGCACACATACGACTTAACCAGCTATATCCTATACTGAACAAAAAGTCCAGTATTAAAACGGAAGTAGCCATAAACATGTATAAGGCCTTAATCAGACCAATAATCATGTACGCGGCCCCAGCGTGGGGGTACACTGCAATGACGAACCTGGATAAGCTGGAATTAATACAAAATAAATGCCTACGAGCAGCGACCAGACTCCCTTTCGACACGCCAATACGCCAACTACGCAGTATTGCGAAAGTCAGCTCAATAAGGCACCAAATACGTAAACAGACACTAAACATGTACAGAAAGTCATGGAGTAATAAGATCAACCCGCTAATAAGCGGGATCGGACGCTACGACGTTGATCTGTACAAAAAGTATCCTACACCGAAGCACATTCTGTTCAGCCACAGGGTTGGGTGGGCGAGGGGCCGATAGCCAACCCACTCCCGCCAAGCTGACACCTATATAACACATACACCCACACACTGCAGACTCCTATGTAAATATGTAAATATGTTTCAGCTGTCCTAGACCCAGGGACCAGGCGAGGAAGATTGACAAAAAGTACAACTTAAGAAGACGACGGCAACGCAGCCAGACGGCCAAGGACGTGTCAATCCACCCCCGCCCCCCTACAGAGACATGGGAGCGGAACACCAGCCCGCGCCCTATAAACAGCACTAATATCTATCTGTTATCTCTTTCCTATCTAGGTTGTAAGCTGGACATGAGAGCAGGCAAACAGCCGGCACTCCAAGAGAAATTGTATATACATATGTTATTAATAATCTTAGTTTTAGATCTGCAGTGACAAGTGTGTCCAAACAACACCGCATAGAGGGACATCGACAGGAGGAAGAAGATAGCCCCTTGCATGCAAGGCTTGGCTCTAATTCCCCCCTCTCCAAAAGGAGACTTGGCACCAGGGACTGCTGGCTGCTGGACAATGGGACGAACCTGTGGCCCAAAGCCCAGACGCTAGCAGACCCGAGCCGACCCGGCAGTGACAAGAAGGACTGATCCCCATAATAACAAAAATTGCAAGGAATTGGTTTATGTTTTGTGCATGTTACCTGTTCCTAACTAACATAACCTCTGGTCTTTTTCCAGCCCACATCCTTGCATGTGCTATCAAAAGATGTCAGGTTTTACATGTAGGCTCTTTCTTCTTTCTGCCTATGTGGTTTTTCCCTGACCCTTCAATACCATACCTTAACACTATCCAACCAATACAAACTTTGCCGTGGTAGCGAGTCTGACTCGGAAACCGGCAGATACTCCTTGTATCACTTCCCCACTCTACCCAGCTATCTCTTTTCTACTTAGAAATTAATAGCATGTCGGAGGCCATGTAGATTGAGTCGATGGTCACGGCGGGGGAGCGGGCTACGGGGGCCCCCCGTAAATAAAAAAAAAAAAAAAGAGTGTGTACCATTATAAGGAAAACTCCCCAACGTGATTGTGACTGATGGTCTGCAAGTGGGTCTACCATTACAGTGAAAATTCCCTAACTCAGTCTTCATATGAGAAAAGATGTTTTGTGACTTCCCCGTCGCGTTTCTAGGGTAACGTTAAGAGCTATGCAATGTAATATAATCTTGTTCACAACGTGTACACTAGAATTTCGTATGCAATGTAGAATTCCGTAGCGAAGCACGGCTACATCAGCTAGTTTATATATATAAGATAACTTGTCCTGACTGACTGACTGACTGACTGACTGACTGATTCATCATCGCCGAGCCAAAACTACTGGACATAAAGAAATGAAATTTTGGTGATACATTCATACTAACATGTCAGTGCTCGGTAAGAGAGGATTTTTGGATATTCCGTCGCTAAGGGCGTGAAAAGGGGGGTGAAATTTTAAAATGAGCGTATCTATATCTCAAAACATTAAAAGTTTACACATGTAAACATTGGTATTTATATCTTCTTTAAAAATAAGGAAACACGTATTTTTTTGTTTTCAGAAAATCCCAATAGGAGGGGTGAAAACGGGTGAAAAAGTGGTTGAATGCCTTTAATGAGGATACTTAAATCTCAGAAACTGAAGATATTACGGACGTAAAAATTGATATTTGGGATCTCCTTTAGAAATAAAGAAACACGCATTTTTTTATTTTTTTTTGGAAAATCCAATTAATGGGAGGGTTAAAAGGTGGTGAATTTTAAAAATGAGTTATCTATATCTCAAAACTTTTAAATTTTACAGATGTAAAAATTGGTATTTAGGATCTCCTTTAAAAATAAAGAAACACATATTTTTCGTTTTCGGAAAATCTCAATAGGAGGGGTGAAAAGGGTTGAAAAGTGATTGAATGCCTTTAATGAGGGTACTTATATCTCAGAAAATGAAAATATTACAGGCCTAAAAATTGGTATTTGGGATCTCCTTTCAAAATAAAGAAACAGGTATTTTTTTGCTTATGGAAAATCCAATTAATGGGGGGTGAAAAGGGGGTGAATTTTTAAAATGAGCGTATCTATATCTCAAAACTTTTAAAGTTTACAGATGTGAAAATTGGTATTTAGAATCTCCTTTAAAAATAAAAAACACGTATTTTTGTTTTCGGAAAATCCCAACAGGAATGGTAAAAAAGGGTTAAAATGGGTTGAATGTCTTCAATGAGGATACTTATATCTCGGAAATTGAAGATATTACAGACCAGAAAATTGATATTTGGGATCTCCTTTAAAATAAAGAAACATGTTTTCTTTGTTTTTGGAAAATCAATTAATGGTGGGGGTGAAAAGGGGGTGAATTTTTAAAATGAGTCTCAAAACTTTTAAAGTATACAGATGTAAAAATTGGTATTTAGAATCCCCTTTAAAAATAAAGAAACACATATTTTTTTGTTTTCGGAAAATCCCAATAGGAGGGGTGAAAAGGGGGTTGAATGCCTTAAATGAGGATACTCATATCTCAGAAACAGAAGATATTACAGACCTGAAAATTGGGATTTTTGGGTCTCCTTTGAAAATAAAGAAACACGTATTTTTTGTTTTTGGAAAATCCAATTAATGGGGGTTAAACAGGAGTGACAAATTGGGGTGAATTTTTAGAAAGACTATATCTACAGTATATCTCAGAAACGTAAAATGTTACAGACGTAAAAATTGGTAATTGGAATCTCCTGTAAAAGTAAAGAAACATAGGTGATTTGTTTTTGGAAACTCCACTTAAGGGGAACTAAAGAAGGGGTGAAATTTTAAAATGAGCATTTCTACAGTATATATCAAAACTTAACATGTTACCGAAGTAAAAAATAGTATTTTTTATTTCTATTAAAAATAAAGAAACGTGTATATTTTGCTTTCTGAAAAATCACTTGGGTGGAGGGGTAAAAGTGACTGAAAATGGGGTTGAATTCTGTTAATTAGGATATTGATATCGCAAAAGCTGAAGATGTTATAGACGTGAAATTTGGTATTTGGAATCTCCTTTTTAAAAATAAAGGAGTACATATTTTTGTTTTCAGAAATCCACCTAAAGGGGGGAGGGAAATTGAAAAATTTGTTGAATTATTTTTACGAGGATACAATTATCTCAAAAACGAAAGATTTTGCAGACGTGAAAATTGGTATTTGGAATCTGCTTTAAAATTAAAGAAACGCGTAATCTCGGAAAATCCAATGAATGGGCAGGGGGAGGTGAAAATATTGAAATATTAATTGGATTTATTGTATGAGGATACTTACATCTAATAAAAGCTAAAGTTGTTACAGACGTGAAAATTGGTGTTTGGATCTCCTTAATTCGTTTTATGAGGACACATATCACAAAAACTGAAGATGTTAGAGTCGTGATAATTGGTATTTAGAAGATCCTTTACTATTAAAGAAACAAGTATTTTTAACGGGAAATTCACCTAAGGTGAAAGGAGGTGAAAAAAGTAAATACTTTTTTTATGGGGATATTTATATCTCAGAACTGAAGGTAACGGACGTGAACATTGGTATTTGGAATCTCCTTTAAACATAAGGAAACACACCTTCTTGTTTTTTTCTGGGGGGGGGGGGGGAATCAACTTAACGGCGGTGGGGTGAAAAAGGAGTTGAGACCAATTGATTTTACTGTTCATAATGTACTTATTCTGATCATAAACTGATCATTTTTAATGTTTCCTGAGTTCGTTTTCAAGAACCATACTTTCCTTTGGAGAACATAAAGTTAGATTACAGTAGATTCTCCTGGCATATAAATAAAAAATTAAACACATTTGAAATAAAATATAGGAATGATATTGACCGTGTAATTGTTCACCTCTATAATAAGGTCAATAATGCACGGAAGTATATCGTTCGTGTCGCCAGGAATCTCGCGCACTTGTCTACGTGCAACGATGGTGCTGGTCACATTTTCAGCAATGACAATGACAGCAGATGTAATTTACCACCAAACAGCGGTCTTGCATTTTGCTGTGGCTTCTAGACCATCAATAATAATAATAATAATAATAATAATAATAATAATAATAATAATAATAATAATAATAATAATAATAATAATAATAATAATAATACCGGGCGAGTTGGCCGTGCGCGTAGAGGCGCGCGGCTGTGAGCTTGCATCCGGGAGATAGTAGGTTCGAATCCCACTACCGGCAGCCCTGAAAATGGTTTTCCGTGTTTTCCCATTTTCACACCAGGCAAATGCTGGGGCTGTACCTTAATTAAGGCCACGGCCGCTTCCTTCCAACTCCTAGGCCTTTCCTATCCCATCGTCGCCATAAGACCTATCTGTGTCGGTGCGACGTAAAGCCCCTAGCAAATAATAATAATAATAATAATAATAATAATAATAATAATAATAATAATAATAATAATAATAATAATAATAATAATAATAATAATAATAATGTTCTGGACCGTCGTCAAAATGTGCGGACCGCGCTGGAAAAGGGTCCTGGCCGGGTAATGACAACGATTGCAGTCCGGCCGCGGGTTCAGTACCGTCAAGGCACCCAACACGACACCACTCCGGATCTCCTCAAGGATTTGATCCATATTAAAAATGCTTATAGGAAAAGATGGCAGAGATCTAGGGACCCAACTGACCGGGTGCAATATCTGGACCTAGCCCGGCAAGTACGAAATCGATTGCTGGAAAGAAAGATTGAAAAATGGGAGGAACTTTGCTGTAATCTCTCAGAAAACGAGTCAGATCACGAATTCTGGCGGATTCTCTCAGAAAACGAGTTAGATCGCGAATTTCGGCGGTTATATATAAAACGTTAATGATTCAATTTTAAATTTTAATATAATAATATCGCGAAACACGGGTATCTTGTTAGTACATATATATACTGTAGTTAAATATTTAAATTATCCGCGGATAACCATCTTGCGGATGCGGATAACCATACGCGGACGCGGATGAAGGAAGTGCGGATGCGGATATTATTTTGTATGTCCGCGCAGGGCTCTATTGATAGGACATGGAGTAAAGCGTTTCCACCGAGTTGAATGACGGATGCACACGAGCTCAGCTGGCACTTCCCGTATGCAATGCGAATTTAGATGTATCAGTTACACTTGCTGCAATGGACTGGGCGTCACAGAGCAGAACCACCAACACAGTTCAGCACGAGCCTCCACTGCTACTTACATCACAATTCGCAGGTTACAGGAAAGCTATTGAATACATGTAATACTAGCAAATAAAACTAATTTTAACAGCTTTTGACTTTTTAAATCCGTTTTTTTTTAAAATCCGAAACTCGTCTATATGTAACATGGAAATGCTGTACGGAACGCCCACTGGAATCTCATGTAAATGTAAAGAAACATAGGTGATTTGTTTTTGGAAACTCCACTTAAGGGGAACTAAAAAGGGGTGAAATTTTAAAATGAGAATTTCTACAGTGTATCTCAAAGAAACTTAATATGTTACAGAAGTGAAAAGTGGAATTTTTTATCTCTATTGAACATAAAGAAACGTGTATTTTTAGTTTTCGGAAATACCACTTGGGTGGAAGCGGGGAGGGCAAAAGTGACAGAAAATGGTGTTGAATTCTTTTAATTAGGCTACTGATATCTCAAAAACTGAAGATGTTACAGACGTGAAATTTGAAATTTGGAATATGCTTCAAAAGTAAAGAAACACGTATTCTCGGAAAATCCAATGAAGCGGGGGGGAGGAGGGCGGGGTGTTAAAGAATTGAAAATTAATTGACTTAATTGTATGAGGATACATACATCTAATAAAAACTAAAGATGTTACAGACGTAAAAATTAGTATTTGGATCTCCTTTAAAAACAAAGAAAAACGCGTTTTGGGGGGAATCATCTTGGGGAGCGGGAGTGAAAAGGAGTTGAATTCCTTTCATGAGGACACATAAATAAAAAAAACTGAAGAGGTTAGATTCGTGATAATTGGTATTTTTACTATTAAAGAAACAAGTACTGAGCTCGATAGCTGCAGTCGTTTAAGTGCGACCAGTATCCAGTAATCAGGAGATAGTGGGTTCGAACCCCACTGTCGGCAGCAAAGAAGATTGTTTTCCGTGGTTTCCCATTTTCACTCCAGGCAAATGCTGGGGCTGTACCTTAATTAACGCCACGGCCGCTTCCTTCCCATTCCTAGGCCTTTCTTATCCTAGTGTCGCCATAAGACAAATCCGTGTCAGTGCGACGTAAAGCAAATAGAAAAAAAAAGTATCTTTTGCCGGAAAATTCACTTGGGGGGGAGTGGAGTGTGAAAGGAATTGAAAAAAGTGAAATATTTTTATGGGGATACTTATATCTCAAAACTGAAAGTAATAGACTTGAACATTGGTGTTTCGAATCTCATTTAAAGGTAATGAAACAGGCCTTATTTTCTTTTTTTGGGGGGGGGGGGAGGGTAAATTAACTTAACGGCGATGGAGTGTAAAAGGAGGTGAGACCAATTGATTTTACTGTTCATAATGTACTTATAAGGAACCCCCGTGGCTCGGGCGGCAGCGCGCCGGCCTCTCACAGCTGGGTTCCGTGGTTCAAATCCCGGTCACTCCATGTGACATTCGTGCTCGACAAAACGCAGGCGGGACAGGTTTTTCTCCGGATACTCCGGTTTTCCCTATCATCATACATTCCAGCAACACTGTCCAATATCATTTCATTTCATTTGTCATTCATTAATCATTGACCCAGAGGAGTGCGACAGGCTTCGGCAGCCGGCACAATACCTATCCTCGCCGCTAAATGGGGGCTTTATTAATTCCATTCCTGACTCTGTCGAATGACTAGAAATGGGCTGTGGATTTTCGATATACTTATTCCGATCATAAACGGATCATTTTTAATCTTTCCTGGGTTCGTTTTCAAGAGCCATCTTTCACTTCGGAGAACTTTCTTACATTACAGTAGATTCTCCTGGCATGTAAATAAAAATTTAAACACATTTGAAATATAGGAATGAGATTGACCCTCCAATTGTTCACCTCTATAATAAGGTCAATAATGCACGGAAGTATGTCATTCGTATCGCCAGGGATACATTCATATTAACATGTAGGTGCTCGCTACGGGAGGATTTTTGGATATTCCGTCGCTAAGGGGGTAAAAAGGGGTGAATTTTTAAAATGAGGATATCTGTATCTCAAAAACTTAAAAGTATACGGACATAAAAATTGATATTTGGAATCTCCTTCAAAAATAAAGAAACACGTATTTTTTTGTTTTCTGAAAATCCCATTAAGGGGGCTGAAAAAAGGGGGGAAAATGTTTGAACACCTTTTACGAAGGGGCTTATATCTCAAAAACTGAAGATGTTACAGACATGAAAATTGAAGTTCGGAATTTCCTTTGAAAATAAAAAACACGTTATTTTTGTGTTTGTGGGTAATCCAATAAATATGGGGTGAACAGGAATGACAAACAGGGTGAATTTTTAAAAAGGCTATGTCTGCAATTTATCTCAGACACGTAAATTATTACGGATTTGAAAACTGGTATTTGGAATTTCCTGTAAAAGTAAAGAAACGTCAATACTTTTTTCGGAAAATCCACTTAAGGGGAACTGAAAAAGGGGGTGAATTTTTAAAATGAGCTATCTCTAGTATATCTCAAAAACTTAACATATTACAGAAGTGAAAATTAGTATTTTAAATCTCTCTTAAAAATAAAGCAACACGTATTTTATGTTTTCGGAAAAAACACTTAAGGGGTGGGGGAGTTAAAATGACTGAAAAAGGGTTGAATTATTTTTATTAGGATGCTGGTATCTCGAAAACTGAAGACATTACAGGTGCAAAAATTGGTATTTGGAACCTCCTTTAAAAATAAAGAAACACGTATTTTTGTTTTCAG
The DNA here is from genome assembly GCF_040414725.1 of Anabrus simplex. NCBI lineage: Eukaryota > Metazoa > Arthropoda > Insecta > Orthoptera > Tettigoniidae > Anabrus > Anabrus simplex. The sequence goes on from NC_090266.1 coordinate 260,503,653, forward strand.
AAAAAACACTTAAGGGGGTTAAAATGCCTGAAAAAGTTGTTGAATTATTTTTATCAGGATACTGGTATCTCCGAAAAGAAGATATACAGACATGAAAATTGGTATTGGGAATCTCCTTTAAAAATGAAGAAACATAAATTCTGTTTTTAAAAAATTGACTGAAAAATTGGTTGAATTATTTTTATCAGGATACTGGTATCTCCAAAAAGAAGATATTACAGACGTGAAAATTGGTATTTGGAATCTCCTTTAATGATAAAGAAACACGTATTTTTGTTTACGGAAAATTCACTTAAGGGGGTTGTAAAAGGACTGAAAAGCAAGTTGAACATTTTTTATGAGGATACTTATGTCTCAAAGGATGAATACGTTACAGACATAAAAATTTGTATTTGGAATGTTCAAAATAAAGAAACATGTATTCTTTTTTTCGGAAAATCCACTTAAGGGGCTGGGTGGGTGAAAAGAACTCAAGAAAGTGTTTAATTATTTTTATGAGGATACTTATATATCAAATACTGAAGATGTTACAGACGTGAAAATTTTTTCGGAAAAAAAACACTTAAGGGGTGGGGGTCGTAAAAAGAACCGCAAAAGGGGATGATTTATTTTTATGAGGATACTTATATCTCAATTACTGGAGATGACACAAACATGAACGTTTGTATTTAGAAACTCCTTAAAAAAGAAACACGCATTCTTTTGTTTTCGGAAAATCCAATTAAGGGGAGGGGGAGATAAATTAATTGAAAAATGAGTTGAATTCTTTGTTTGAGGATACTTATATCTCAAAAACGAAGGATGTTATGGTCGAGAAAATTGGGAAACTTCTTTAAAAATAAAGACACACGTATTTTGTGGTGGGGGAGGGGGGTGGGTGGAATCAACTTGGGGGGCGTAAAAGGAGTTGAATTATTTTTATGAGAATACAAATAAGAAGTGGACTAAAAACAATACACCCCTAAGAGTTTTCTTGTCAGGAATGATGACAAAAATATGCATTTATATGAAACCGTTTGAATTATGAAGTTAAAATAAAAATGATATCCTACGCGTTAAATAAGAGAAGGTTTGAAACAAATTTAACCGCTCAGAGAGTTAAATGGAGGTTAAGATTCGAAAGCAAATAATTATGTTCATTCCTCCCTCCGAAATGGTTTAATGTACGAAGACAAAATTCCAATTCCAAATCCTAGGTGTGAATTAGGAAATACTCTTTTAACGTTCCAACCCTAAGTGTTAAATGTGGTTAGCTCCGTAAACGAAATTATTCATCTTTCCAATCTGGTTGACGTACAAAGTTGTAATTTTACTAGAAGGGTGTTCTTTTATGTCCTAGGTGTAAAATATCGTATACTTAAAAATATTTCTCCCCTAAGGGGTTTAGATGGTGGTTGACCCTCCGAAACCCTTTCAGGCATTAACTTTTAAAAGAATGAAATTTGGTCTTATGTACATTCACCCCTAAAAAGTATGTATTCCTCCATTACAGTTCGCCGCACAAAATTAAAATTTCACAGGTTGGTCGCTTTTACATCCCAAATTTGAAATAAGATAGGGTTTAAAACATTCAAATTCTTCCGTATAGGGTTCAAATGAGTGTTAGATCAAAAAATAAATGATCATTCCCCCAAAAGCGTTTGATGCATGAACTGAGGGCGTATTTTACAGGCTTAGCTTACAGTGGACTCTCCAAAAAGTAAAACTTTGAATAGGCCTAATAATTTTCTGTTTAAAGCCGTAGCGAAGCACGGGTATCTTGCTAGTAACAATAATAATAATAATAATAATAATAATAATAATAATAATAATAATAATAATACAAGGAACGGAAATCGGCAACAGGGATGGACGGAAGGGCGTAGGAGAGTGCAGAGTGAAAGAATGATGGAGTACTGGACGAGGATCAAAAGCCAGAAACAGGTGAAGCTGAAATCGAATTAACGGGGTAAATAGTCGGCCGAAACGAACTAATAATAATAATAATAATAATAATAATAATAATAATAATAATAATAATAATAATAATAATAATAATAATAATAATACGGTGTATGGGAAACTGCGTGTATTTGAAGTGAAAGATAGTGTTGTGTAACAGTTGCAGGAACGTTAGGAATATTACAAGCAACCAGTCCCCGGGCCAGGGAGATTAACAATTTCCGACCCGGCTGGGAATCGAACCCGGGGTCCTCTGAACCGAGAGTGAGTGCGCTGACCATTTCGCTAAGGAGCCGGACCTGGAGTAAATGCAAACTGTATAATCGTGAATTATCATGTCTAGACCAGAGATCCTTCGTTTCCCTTTGCCGGAGAACTACTATGCTCCATTTCCCTGGTAATGAAGCCGAGCTGAGTGGCGCAGACTGTTGAGGCGCTGGCCTTCTGACCCCAACTTGGCAGGTTCGATCCTGGCTCAGTTTGGTGGTATTTGAAGGTGCTCAAATACGTCATCTACCTCATGTCGGTAGATTAACTCCTGCGGGACTAAATTCCGGCACTCGGCGTCACCGAAAACCTTAAAAGTAGTTATTGGGACGTAAAGCCAATAGCATTATTATCTGGTAATGAAGTTTCCTTAGCAAAAAGGTAAAAAATTGCACTCCTTTTGACGTCTTTCAATTATCAGATGTGCAATTAGGCACACAAAAATATACCATGTTTACCCTAAGATTCAAAATAAGCCATGCTGCACACTTGCATTGGAGCGCACAACCAAGCATTCAATGCTAACAATTCGGGGGTACTTAGGGAGAAATTCGCTCCCGGAATATATATATAACTGTCCAATAAATATAAAGCATTGATAACATTGATAGATGCAATAAAATGTAGAACAATATGCCTGTAATTCAACGATCAAGTGGGAAACAATTCAGTACATCTGCACTGAAAAAAGACGTGAATGACAGAACATAACGACGACCCTAGCAGCAAACGTGAGCAACGTAACCCTTTTTTTTTTTTTTTTTTTTTTTTTTCAGAAGCATAGCCTCTGTAAAGGCCTTGTGTGATCTAGTAGGCCTAGACATCGCCCTCTAGTATGCCTGCGCCAATACGCCTCCCCAATACGGCAATATGAGCGATACGGGCCTCGTTCCCATTTTTACCACCTAGCGCTGCTTCGCTGGCATTGAAACACGCTTGTGCATTACAGCACATGTTAAAGCCTCATTCACAATGCAAACGTAACGTAACGTAACGTAACGTAAACTTAAAATTAACGTTAACTCAGAAGTTAGCGGCCATCTTATCTAATGAAGCCATTCACAATGCGCCGACGTAAACTTAACTGCGAGTTCGTAAAATTAAGGGATTGCAAACTCCAAGCTCTTGCGGTTAATTTTACGTTAACTTTAAGAACCAGCCAATCAGAGCAGAGGAAAACATTGTATTTTGTGAACGATATAATGACTTCTTTCGACGAAACACTTGTAATTCTCTTTCAAAACAATCTTTGCAGAAAGAATTACAAACACGCTGTACCGAAAAATTATAGGTGGAAATAAATATCCTATAGCAATGAAATCTGACGGTAAATGGCGGGAGACAAGCTCGCAGCGCTGGCGAACGGACGAGAGACAATCCCTGTCATAAATAAAACAGTGTCCCTGTATATTTCTTAACATTATACGGACTACTAATTTACGAAAACGATATCATCCAAACAAATAGTTCCAAACAACTCATCGGGGTGTGATAGATAAGGGCATAAAAACCAAACCCCATGGCTCTACAGCCCTTGAAGGGCCTTGGCCTACCAAGCGACCGCTGCTCAGCCCGAAGGCCTGCAGATTACGAGGTGTCGTGTGGTCAGCACGACGGATCCTCTCGGCCGTTATTCTTGGCTTTCTAGACCGGGGCCGCTATCTCACCGTCAGACAGCTCCTCAATTCTAATCACGTAGGCTGAGTGGACCTCGAACCAGCCCTCAGGTCCAGGTAAAAATCCCTGACCTGGCCGGGAATCGAACCCGGGGCCTCCGAGTAAGAGGCAGTCACGCTACACCACGGGGCCGGCAGATAGGAGCATAGATGTCGGTAAAGGAGACCTTACATTTCTTTTTATTAGAAAAGGGGAAGTAAATCGTAAGAAAGGCAAACAGTTCAGGTTTCATCCACATGTCCAAAACGATCTGATGAGGGTCATTTCTTACATTAGATTATCGAAATCGCACTAAGGTAACCTTCTTTGATTCAAGGGATGAATCCATTTTTTGCACCGTTGTTTAGATCGCCTTTTCCCAGGAGCAAAGCAATAGATGTTTGAAGTAATATGAATTCTGCTACCACGTTGTTTGATTCCATCGAGGTATTGAAATATAAAACTGCGAGATAGTCCAAAACCCGACTTCCGTGCTAAATAACATGGCAGTGTTTTGATTGGCTGCTGTGTACTCTTTACGTAATGTTACGTTCCTCCATTGTGAATACCACAAATTTTACGTTAATTTTACGGTTACGTCGTTAAGTTTACGGTTACGTTTGCATTGTGAATGGGGCCTTAGTGTTTTGTATATTTCTGTTGCATGACAGTCATCTTGAGTAGTTTTTATTCGCTCAACATGGAATGAAGCGTCTCTCTGTTGAAAGAAGGTGTCGAGTTTCTTGTCATATAACATCTGCTGTTCGATGAAAATACCAATAATCACAATCTCTCTGCTTCACTTAAGCACTCACTTTCTGCTAAGAGGCGCTCCTTTACCAAGAGTGTAATTCCAGTCTCGCAGTTTATAGGCCTATCTCCTACGTAGCGTGAAAATGGAATTTTTCGGCGTGGCAAACATATCGTTTCGATGATCTCGAATTCAAATTAGGCGAGAAAACCTTTCTTGAAATAACATTTAGCCATTTATGACGTTGTTGCGCGTTGAGAGGAAATTCATGAAATGAAATCTCACTTCCCGATCTGCTTTTCATCTTACATTAAAGAACACACTATTATGTAAGTACACATTAAGACGGTTCACGACCAAAGAAATAATCCAAATAAGGTAAACATAAGCTCAAATTACACCAGTACTCTTAGCAATGATCGCCGAGCGTGTCTCGTCAAGCAGACTAATGCCAGCTTCTCAGCGCTCCAAGCGCCTGACCTGGTAACTTCGCCGTGTTCGCTCGTTTCAATGTGTGACTGGGCGAATGAGAAGGCGTATTAGCGCGGTCATAGTAGAGGGCGATGGCCTAGATCAGTTGAGTAGCTTATTTTCAAAATGACTCTTGTCCACTTTTCTAAATTTGTGGTAAATGACGAAAAACGTTTTCAGACCTAAAATCTCTACCAGACCCCTTGGAAATACTTTCTTGATATTCTTTGTATCATCAGTTATATTTTTTCTCAAGATTGTCTGTACAGACTCATCAGTTCTGCTATAATGTGAGAAATTAATTTGGACAAAGGTCATTTTGAAACTAAAGTATGGACAAGAGACAATTTGAAAACAAATACATTGGACAAGAGACTCTTTGATTCTAAAATGAGGATAGAAACGCAATTGCACAATATTAAGCATGGTTAGTAAGTAATATGATTGCAATAAAAGTAATAATTGAGTTGAAAATTAAATTGAAGGATATAGTACTGAAAACAGCTTTTATTAATGGATAAGCATACAAAGTCAGATATTTATATTTGTGTGGTACTCTCAGAATAAAGTTCAGGCTAAATTAAATAATATTTGTTTAACACTTAGAAAGCGAGTTTTCAATCCTTACAACTCATCAGCATCCTCCATCATACCCCCCTCCAACTCATCCTCTGACACTTCATCACTTGTGTCTCGATTAATTACCGCACTGTAGAACTGTAAATCAGGGTTTTCCTCCCACCGATCACCAAAATGAAGTTCCAGCAGCCTTTTTACATCAGCAATTTTTGATCCCTTTATTGGGACACCAACGGGAATCAATGGTAAAGGTAAACGTGAAACGTCCACACTTGGTTTAAAAATCATCTTTGACATTCCTATGTCAGTATTATACCAGGGTTCACCTCTAACTAGAATAGGAGCAGATGGAGTCACCCCTCGAGTAATGATGAATCTCTTTGCTGTTGCAAATTTGAAATGCCATTGCCCAGCTTTCTTCATGTTTTGTTGTGACACAAGCTTCCAGTCATATACAGGCCAATCATTTCCCATTCTGAAAACTGTTCCATGGTTACCAAAGACCTCCCAATATCTTTCAGGCTTGATAATTGTGTCAATATCACGGAGTTCAAGTTCTATCCGTCCGAAAACCCTGTCTGGCGGTAGGTAGGAGTGTCCTGGCACAGGAAAAAGTACATGCACTTCCCTCACGTGGCGTGGAGCACAGTTTGCAAGCCAGTACATGATCATACATATCATTGAGGAATTTTTGTTCTGCCCCCCACATCCATCTGCAAACATACGGAGGATGGAGGAGCCTTCGAAATTCATGTTATTTAACCTGTGATACACAGCAGATGAACTCTGTCCTGAACCCTTGGCTCCATCTGCCTCAGTCCATGTGTCTTTAGGCTGCTTATCAGTGGACGTACCTTCACATATTGTAAAATTATAGATGTACATCTGTCTACTGTAGTAGGCAGCCTGATCAGGTACCCTGGGGAGAACTTGATTTTTCTGACAGTCAAACGAAATTGTTATCTCTTCATCATTCTTGGCTCGTAGTTTTGAGAAAAATGCATCACTTCGTTTCTTGTGTACTTCAAACTCTGCAATGCAAGATTTATCTCCAGCTTGTATTTTGTATTCATACTGAATACATTTTGAGCATTTATCAACAGCTGGTGAGCCAAAACTTAAGTTGTATTCATTTACGAATATGTCATAGAAATAAGAATATGGGACTTTCAGTTCTACGGTAGTATTATCATTGTACATCGTACAGAGTTTCTGAATTGAAAGATAACTGGGCAAATATTGTCTCATTTTATTTGATGCACGACAATAGTATTTCTCCAGTGGAACAAGTCTTTCGATGAAATACTTCACGGCAGTCCTTTTGTTGACAAAGAAGTGAGATTTGTGGTCTTCACCCCTATTCTCTCTTGGCAACTGTCCACTTCTAAAATGCTTACTGCAGACCCGCTGGGCCCGCTTCTCACTAATACCTAGAATAGAGCAGAAGCTCTTCTTGCATACCTGAACAAGCTCTGTTTTTCCGTTTGTAGTCTTAGGGATCAGGAAACGATTAACTGTTACACGAACCTGCTTTCGTTCCTCTCGAGGTCTTGCACGTTTGGGGGATTCAGTTTGTGTGTACTTGAGGACAAAGCTTTCTTGTGCTAGTTTGTCTCTTTCGGAGTAGAAGGCTTGGTAAAACTTACGAATGTCTTGCATTGAGAGTTGACAACACTTAAGTGAGTCTCCAATATGTTTACAGTCGGGAAGTCGCGGTAAAAATTTGGGGGAATAACGGTTCATTTTCTCCACCGTTCTTTTCCAAGTACTCTTCTTTCTGTGCCTTTTTCGACCTTCACCCCTAGAACAAGATATAATCTTGGAACTTCTGACACTGTCTTCATTAGATTGTTCACTTTCTATTCTGTAGGCCACCTGTTCTTGATCACTAACCTGGCAAATGAAAAAGAAAAACAGAAATTGAATAACTTTCACACTACAATCATTCATGGAGTAGACTGATGAACTATCTGATTCTTGAATAGTCTACATGCAAAATAAACGTAGAATTTCAACTGTATTGCCTTATATCATACCTTCTCACGATTAAGATCTTCAAATAGAAACCTTTTGAATCCAAGCACTGTTGAAATCTTCGATGTTATTCACTTGATCCGTTAGAAAAGTGCTACTGTTGATCACCAACTTTCAGAGTAGTGTACAAACATAACCTATCGTTAGAAAGTAAGATATTGTTGTTCCAGATGATCGTCAGGTCTGCCACTCTGAAAATTTTATATTGTACAAGGAGAAGTCAATGAAATTTATATCAAAATGTGCTCTTTCTCCTTGGTCTGTAGGATACCTACCAGACGGACAAGAGACATTTTGAATCCAAACAGGCTGGATGCTTTTAATGTCATATGGGAAGATGAGCCATTTTGATCTCAAAATGAATGTATTATAAGACAGACATTTTGCTATGGACAAGAGCCGTTTTGATTCCAATAGCTGTATTTAAACAGCTTTTTTGTTAGTTTTTAGGACGTTTTGGTGCAAAGTGATGGTAGTATTATGTATAGGGAAGCTTAAGGAATGCACTGAGACAAGAAACTAAATTTCGACCCAAGGTGGACATAGGCCGTTTTGAAACTGACCACCTCAGTTATTTTTACATCTTGCCTAGGAGTAATAAACGACGGTAACTCATCATGGCTTATAGGGTATTCCATGGCCTGTATGCTCTTAGCTCATAGAGTATTCCGTGGTCTGTATGGTCCGTATGCCTGTGATTGTGATCGGGGAAAGTAGGAGTACATGACTCTGTATAATTAAGGAAGAAAGCAGGTAATGAATGATATTTGACTATGTTAAATGAGTGTATACATTGTGCATGCAGAAAGCCAAAATGAATACTACTTTATGCAATTCATAATAAAGGAATACAATGCTTGATCATCTGTATTCCAAGAAAACAGTAAATTCTCTCTTACGTAACTTGATATTGTAATACTTAATACCGGTATCCTTTTCTGAAGTGTAGTAATTCGGAGACATATTCTATTTTAATTTAAAATGATTTACCGGTACCTTCAACTTGAACTGTTTTCATACATTTTATTGAATTACAAGCCTTGATTTCTTTTATTGCAGTTACCATAACCTCATATGCTACCGTATACACTAAATATCCAGTAATGATGTTATTTCTTGTGATATTCCTTCAATTACTTTGAATTTCAAGAGACATCAGGGTATCAGAACTTTGTCCCACAGGAGTTACTGTACAACGTGCTGGATGCCAACAACTTGGAAATGTTTGATTTTAATTCTTCAGATACCACCAAACATACCCAACCTCTACAGGATTCTTATAAATCATAATATTTCAAAAACTTGACCAACATTCAGTCATTGAAAAGCAATAAATGGGAGGAATTGCTTTCACTGTTTACTGTATGTGTGTGATTTTATTAACCGATCAGGGCATTTCTTCATTCTGCTGTGCTATTAATGCAATTGATGGAACTCAAATTTTCAGTTACGTTGTAGCCCCATTCAAAGTCTAAAGGATGTAGGTATCAAAAGAACTTCAAACATTAGCAATTAGCAAAGGAGTAATCTCTCAAATTGCAAACCGCACCACCATCTATATTGACAAAAACATCAAGATGAAATTGTGATGTGCATTATTAAATATTTTCTCCATAATGTGACACAATCTGTATGGCATAGACAGTACATACTTTGCAGCCTTTTGCTTCAGAAGCCTGCATGTGTTTGTAGGTTGATACAGTGCATTATTATTATTATTATTATTATTAATATTATTATTATTATTATTATTATTATTATTATTATTATTATTATTATTATTATGCACATTTTGCAGATCTTTATGCAAAACTAGATGCACGTGCGGGGGAGTGGGAATTGTACCAAACACAAGACATCCAGCACTTCTTTGACATCAATGATTAAACAGGAAACTTATTGGTTGTTTGGAGTAGGCAAGAGAGCACTTGTGGAGCTACTTCGAGATGATCTCAACTGAGGAATTTCCCCATCCACCAGCCCCAGTCACTGCTGTTGTGGAAGAACCTGTCAGGGACATTGACATCAAAGAGGTCAAGGCTGCTTTGAATGAAAGGGAGTTGGGGGAAGCTACTGACCCAGATGATCTTCCAACAGAACTGTGGTACTCTCAACAGTAGGATGCAGCAGAATGGTTAGTACAACTCTTCAAGCAGATCATTATAGAGGGTCGAACACCAAGCAATTGGCAACGGCGCATCACCATACCTATCTTCAAAGAGTTAGGGAGCCCAACAGAATGCACTGATTACCGGCCAATCTGACTTTTGTGTCACACGATAAGGGTATTCGAAAGGGTTCTTGATAAAAGGATATGTGAGATTGTTGAGCTTTCCATAAACAAAGATGGATTTTTGAAGAACTGTGGCATAACTGATGCAATCCATGCTACATGGCTTTTTGGTCAAAAAGCATTGTGAGAAGAACAAGCCAATCCATTTAGCTTTCCTGGACCTTGGGAAGGCCTTTGATCACGTACTGCATGACTCATATGGCTAGCAATGCAAGAGCATGGCTTATTGGAATACCTTGTCAACTGGATTCAGCTGCTTTATGTAGATCCATGGAGCTACAGTATGTTCAGGCCACCACAGGAGCATCCAATGACTATCCCATCTCCGATGGCGTTCACCAAGGTTCAGCGCTGTCATTACTCTTGTTCATGCTAGTGATGGACACTGTAACAGCAGACCTGCACTGTTCTTTGCCATGAACGCTTCTCTATGCAGACGATGTCATGTTGGCATCTGAGACCCAGGTTGATCTGCAATGCCGAACCCAAGAATGGAGTGATCAGCTGGCGCAATACGGCCTGTGCCTAAATAAAAAGAAGACTGAATATATGACGTCAGATGGGCAAGCAATTGGAAGCATTCAGGTTGATGGTGAGGACCTGCCATGAGTGACAAGATTCAAGTATCTTGGCTCCATGATCTCTGATGATGGCTAACTTGTCGAAGGGGTCAATGCAAGGATATACAAGCCTGGATGAAATGGAGAATAACAACCAGTGTCACTTGCGACCGGAGGATAAAAGATAATCTCAAATCCAAAATCTATCTTACTGTCATCTGACTTGTTGCAATGTATGGTTGCGAATGTTAACCGACTACGACTGAGACAGAGCATCATCTGGGCATCATGGAGACCAAGTTGCTGAGGTGGACAGTTAGCATCACTAAACTAGTTTGCATCTCCAATGAATCCATCAGGGAGAGATTTGGCACTGCAGCAATTCAAGAAAAATTATGCTAGAGTGATCTGTTATGGTGTGGACATGTACTAAGGGCAGGCACCAACACTATCATGAAGATGGGTTACATGTTAAAAGTCGCCAGTAGGAGACCAAAAGGATGACAAAAACATTGATGGGCCAATACCCTTCACAAAGAACTGAAGAACATCAATCTTCACCCTGACATGGCACAGGGCAGAATTAAATGGCGACAATGAATCCATATAGCGGATCCCGCCAGCAGGAAGGACAAATGCTGAAGAAAAGGAGAAGAAGATTCTTATTATTAATATTTTACAATTTGCTGTACGTTGAACCAACACAAGTAGGTTATATGGCAACGATGGAATAGGAAAGGGCTAGGAGAGGGAAGGAGGTGGCCGTAGCCTTAATTAAGGTACAGTCTCGTATAAAAACAGGAAACCATGGAAAACCATGTCTAGGAATGACAACAGTGGGGTTCGAACCCACTATCTCCTGAATACAAGCTGATAACTTTATGTCCCAAACCATGCGGCTACTTGCTTGGTCTAGATTCAGTGTAATTATTGCCTTTAATTGTTCATATTTTTTGAGAAGAAATTATCGTGTGCTATTCTGTGTAATTTGTCAAACTCAAATGTCTTGGGTGAAATATACAGGGGCGGATCTAGGGACCAGTATTGGTCAGGACAACTCAACCGTCAGCCCTAGTGGGTGTGAAAATATGGCAGGAAGAGGGTTTCATGCAATCCCAATATAAAATTAACCATAATCTTTGAAAGTGTTTCTAAACACCAGAAAGTAAATCAATTCATTTGTCAATCAATATACTTTAATTGTAAATAGTGGTATTATTCCTAGGGGCAAATTTCAGTAAAATAATAATTGAAAGGCCTCAGCCACCAGTTGCCTACATATTGAGATGACACCATCTTGGCTGCCTTTCAATTTTGATGATCCATTTTAATCCGCCAGTTCACAATATAGAATGCAAACTGTATTGGTGGCCTATGGCTGAAATTTTAATGAATGTTGTTGGGTAAACACCAAATATGCCACCAGAGATCTATAACACAATGAAATCATGCAACATGAAGTGCTGAGGATTTTTCGTTCACAGCCTTCAGAAATCCAATGCCACACAATCGATGTGAGAAATGTGAGAGGGCTTCCTGCCCAAGACTGGAGCAGGTTAAGGAAGCAAGGCCAAATTACTTGATTTGTGATGACAAATATTGGGACAATGACTGGAAGCATCCATAAGATGGCCAGGATCACTCAAGCCATGATGGTTAGACAGGGCTTGTATTCAGCAGACAAAGTACAAAGGTGCAAAATTCTGTGACACTGGTGAAGAATGCAAGCTCTTGTCATAAGGTACAACATCCTGTTGAAATGGTGTGGCGATTGCCATCTCCAAGATGTTGTAAGATAACCAAAGTAGACCATATATCCAATCACTTGACTTGCAACCGAGTTGTCATCGGCTCAACAACAGTACACATCTTCTCTTGTTATGCACTACAGGTAAGATGCCCAGTAGAGGGACAAGATGGATTTTGGACAGAACTGGAGTCGTATGTCCATTTTGTTGATGCCAACAAACATCTGCTAACCAGCGGAGACCTCAACAGTTATGTTGGCTACTCAAAGGATGTTTTCAAATGAGTCCATGGTGGATTCACATTTGGTGTGCATAACAAAGCTGGTGAACGTGCCTTGGAATGCAACTTGGCAAAAGTAAAGACATTCTTCAAGAAACATCTGACCCAAATTATCACATTTTATAGTAATGGTTGTCACAAGTTGCAAAACTGTTACTGGATTGTGAAGAGGAAGGATCTGTTGATAGTGTTGTTGTTTGAGTTATAAGTCCATAGACAGCTCTCCATGCCACCCTATCATGTGCAAAACTTTTCATTTCTACGTAACTATTGCATCCTACATCTGCTCTAATCTGCTTGTCATATTCATACCTTGGTCTACCCCTACCATTCTTACCACCCACACTTCCTTTAAAAACCAACTGAACAAGTCCTGGGTGTCTTAAGATGTGTCCTATCACTCTACCCCTTCTTCTCATCAAATTTAGCCAAATAGATCTCCTCTCAGCAATTCGATTCAGTATCTCTTCATTTGTGATTCGATGTACCCATCTTACCTTCAACATTCTTCTGTAACACCAAATTTCGAAAGCTTCTATTCTCTTTCTTTCTGATCTAGTTATCATACATGTTTCACTTCCATACAATGCCACGCTCCAAACAAAAGTCTTCGGAAACATCTTTCTAGTTCCTATATCAATGTTTGAAGTGTGCAAATTCTTTTTCTTAAGAAAGCTATTCCTTGGTTGTGCTAGTCTGCATTTTATGTCCTCCTTACTTCTGCCATCATTAGTTATTTTACTACCCAAGTAACAATATTCATCTACTTCCTTTAAGACTTAATTTCCTAATCTAATATTACCTGCAACACCTCCCTTCGTTCGACTGCACTCCATTACTTTTCTGTTGGACTTATTTGTATTCATCTTGTACTCTTTACCAAAGACTTTGACCATACCATTCAGTAACTTCACGAGATCTTCTGCAGTCTCAGATAAAATAACAATATCAGTGGCAAATCTCAAGGTTTTGATTTCCTCTCTTTGGATTGTGATTCCCTTTCCAAATTCCTCTTTGGTTTCATTTACTGCCTGTTCTATGTATGAAGAGAAGGAAGGACAAACTGCAGCCTTGCCTCACTCCTTTCTGGATTGCTGCTTCTTTTTCAAAGCCCTTGATTCTTATCACTGCAGACTGATTTTATACAGATTGTAGATAATGCTTAGTTCTTGATATCTGATCCCAATCACCTTCGGAATCTTAATTAGCTTGGTCCAATCATTATTATCGAATGACTTATCTAGATCTACAAATACCATGTAGGGGAAGGTCGGGAGGTATCGGACGGCGGCTGGTATCGGACAATTCACAGATGTCTTTGTTAGCAGCATGTGGCAGAACCTGTTTAGCTAGTCACAGGTCCGCCTGCATGTTTGAAGGGTGGGTACATCCTATTCAGTCGAAAGGCAGGGTCGTTTATGAGTGGTGGTGTATTTTTGTCCTTTGTGTGATTTTCGGCCGGCACGGATTAATTTTTACGGAGAAGTAGCAGCAACAAGGATAAGTTGCATTGAACTTTAAGCACATCAGCAGAAGCAGTATTCTTTACTCTGTAATATCGTGGGTTTAGAATCAGTTTCTTTTAGAACGTTCTCGTTCAGTTCCAATTGTTTCTTAAGGGAGTCATTCGGGCGGTATCGGACACGAAACTGGCGTGCGGTATCGGACACATAGGTTGCAGTTCCGTCCGGGTTACTGATAGTACTATCCTTTGTTTTAGGTAAGCATGGGGAAGATACGAGGATAATGGGAAGAAAACAATATAATATTAGCCGTGAATAGTGTCGGGACAATAGAATGAGTAATAGAGAGGCCAGTCAATGTTCCTCTGTTCCACAAAAGCACGTCAGATGATAGAATTAAAGCTCTTGAAGCTGGTAATGAGATTCCAATAAAAGCGTGTACGGCGAACAGTGAGATTTTTCAGAGAACATTCTCAGATGAAGAAGAGAATGACCTGTACATGCATATCAAGGCCCCGACAGTCAGCTCATGCCACTCATCAAAACAGAATTTTTAAAACGTGTATCAATTTGCTGAGGAATTGAGAGCTGAACATAGGTTTAACAAAACTAAAATGATGGCAGGAAAGACCCTTTTTATGATTTTATGAAGAGTCATTAAGACCTCCGTTTGAGGACGGCTGAGTCTATCAGCTTGCAGCGAGCAATAGGCTTCAACAAGGAGCAAGTGGACATATTTTTGATAAATTAAATGATCTTATGACTAAATATTTGTTTAGTCCATCAAGAATCTTCAACGCTAATGAGTGTGATATTGGCTAAACATCAATTTGTTTTATTTTGAATGTGAAAAAAATAAATTTTTGTTAAAAAGGATTGACCGTCCGATACCACCCTCCATTTTTCAAACCTACAAAAGTGTAATGACCTCCTTTATTTGTTAATATTGTCCATGTTTTTAACTGTGATTAAATATGTTCTAGTGAGTACGTTGATAAAAGAAAGTAAATGCTTATAAAATGCATTACATGAATTTTTTCCTATTCCATAAACAAATTATGGCAGAAAAGTTAAACTGTCCGATACCTCCCGACTTTCCCCTATGTGGGCTTGTTTTTCTTAATTTCATCCTCTAAGATCAGACGTAAAGTCAGGATTGCTTCAGGTGTTCCTACATTTTTTCTGAAGCCAAATTGATCTTCTCCCAACTCAGCTTCAACTTGTCTTTCCATTCTTCTGTAAATAATACGTGTTAAAATTTTGTAGGCATGAGATACTAAACAAATGGTGCAGTAATTTTCACATTTATCGGCACTGGCTTTCTTGGGAATAAGTATAACAACATTCTGTTGAAAATCAGACAGCACTTCTCCTGTCTCATATATCTTACACACTAGATGTAATAATCTTGCCATGCTGGTTTCTCCTAAGGCATTGAGTAATTCATAGGGAACGCCTGCCATTTCAGGTGCCTTGTTTCTATTTAGTGTCTCTCACGGCTCTGTCAAACTCTGACCTCAAAATTGGGTCTCCCATTTCATCAGCATCAATAGCCTCTTTTTCCAGAACCAGATCATCTATGTCTTTACCTTGATACAACTGTTGGATATGTTCCTGCTTTGTCTTCTTTCCCTAGAATTGGCTTTCCAACTGAGCTCTTAAAATTCATACACCTAGATTTCCTTCCTCAAAAGGTTTCCTTGATTTTCCTGTACACAGCATCTACCTTTCTTAGGACCATACAACCTTCAACATCCTTGCACTTCTCCTTTAGCCATTCTTCCTCAGCTACCTTGCACTTTCTATCTACTTCATTCTTTAATCACCTGTATTCTTTTCTGCCCTCTTCATTTCTAGCATTCTTGTATTTTTGTCATTCATCATTCAGGTCTAGTATCTCCTGAGTTATCAACTGATTCTTAGTTGATCTTTTCTTCCTCCCTAACATTTCTTCAGCAGCACTACTGACTGCATTTTTCATGACTATCCATTCTTCCTTTATTGTGTTTCCTTCAGCCTTTTCATTTAGTCCTTGTCATGTTCCTTGAAACAATCTCTCACACTCTTTCCTTCCAAACTGTCTAGATCCCACCTCCTTGCATTCCTTCCTTTCTTCAATTTCTTCAACTTCCGATGGCAGTTCATGACCAACAAGTTGTGTTCAGAGTCCACATCTGCTCCTGGGAAAGTTTTGCAATCCAAAACCTGTTTTCTGAATCTCTGCCTAATCATAATGAAGTCTATTTGATACCTTCCAGTGTCTCCAGGTCTCGTCCACGTATATAGCTGTCGTTTGTGGTGTTTGAACCAAGTATTAGCAAGGATTAAATTATGATCAGTGCAGAATTCAATCAGCCGACTTCCTCTTTCATTCCTTTGTCCCAATCCAAATTCTCCTACTGTACTACCTTCTCTTCCTTGGCCTACCACTGCATTCCAGTCTCCCATCACAATTAGATTCTCGTCATCTTTTACATATTGTATTAAAAATCCTATCACTTCATATATTCTTTTGATTTCCTCATCATCTGCTGAACTAGGAGGCATATAGACCTGCACTATTGTGGTGGGCATTGGTTTGGTGTCAATTTTGACGACAATCATTCTTTCATTATGGTGGTCGTAGTAGCTTACCCGCTGCCCTATTTTCTTATTCATTATTAAACCAACTCCTGCATTTCCCTTCTTTGATTTTGTGTTGATAATTCTGTAGTCACCTGACCAAAAATCCTGTTCTTGCTGCCAACATACTTCACTGTACCAACTGCATCTAACTTTTGTCTATTCTTCTTCCTTTTCAGATTCTCTAACCTACCACAATGATTCAAACATCTAACATTCCACACTCTGACTCGCAGAATGTCAGTATCCATCTTCCTGATGATTGGCCCCTCTCGTGTAGCCCTACCCGGAGATTCAAATGGGGTACTATTTTACCTCCGGAATATTTTACGGGGGAGGAAGCCATCATCAGTACATCATTCATACAGAGAGAGCTGCATGTCCTCGGGATTTAGTTACGGCTGTAGTTTCCCATTGCTTTCAGCTGTGTAGCAGTATCAACACAGGTAAGCCATGTTGAGTATTGTTACAAGGCCATACCAGTCAATCATCTAGACTGCCACCCTTGCAACTTCGGAAAGGCTGCTACTCCCCTTTTGATGAACCATTCGTTAGTCTGGTCTCTCAACAGATACCCATCCGATACAGTTTCACCTGCGGCTTGGCTATCTGCTTCATTGGGATGTACAAGCCTCCTCACCACGGCAAGGTCCTATAGATGATATATATGTTGATTCCCATAGGGAATCTGAAACATTTGTCCCAAATAAGTAAATTTATAATACCAATATAAATGGTCCGTTATTGGACATTATAAATTTTCCAGCTAACTCATTCTTGGTTGCCAGCATTTTGCCCTCGTGTGTTATGGTGGGCTCATCAGTTGGTACCTAGCACACCTACCAATACGCTGGCTAGTGCATACTGTGGAGGCCACTGCGTAGGCTACTTGCAGTCACCGGCAGTGCCAATGCACTAAGAGACTTTGTCTCATTACCAAAAATTGATGCCTGCTTGGCCATCAGATGATATATATGTTGATTCCCATAGGGAATCTGAAACATTTGTCCCAAATGAGTAAATTTATAATACCAATATAAATGGTCCATTATTAGACATTATAAATTTTCCAGCTAACTCATTCTTGGTTGCCAGCGTTTCACCCTCGTGTGCTAGGGTGGGCTCATCAGTTGGTACCTAGCACACCTACCAATACGCTGGCTAGTGCATACTGTGGAGGCCACTGCGTAGGCTACTTGCAGCCACCGGCAGTGCCAATGCACTGAGACTTTGTCTCATTACCAAAAATTGATGCCTGCTTGGCCATCAGATGATATATATGTTGATTCCCATACGGAATCTGAAAAATTTGTCCCGAATGAGTAAATTTATAATACCAATATAAATGGTCCGTTACTGGACATTATAAATTTTCCAACTAACTCATTCTTAGTTGCCAGCGTTTCGCCCTCGTGTGCTAGGGTGGGCTCATCAGTTGGTACCTAGCACACCTACCATACTGGTAGGTACCAACTGATGAGCCAACCCTAGCACACGAGGGCGAAACGCTGGCAACCAAGAATGAGTTAGCTGGAAAATTTATAATGTCCAAAAACGGACCATTTATATTGGTATTATAAATTTACTCATTCGGGACAAATGTTTCAGATTCCCTATGGGAATTAATATATATATATCATCTGATGGCTAAGCAGGCATCAATTTTTGGTAATGAGACAAAGTCTCGTTGTGCATTAGCACTGCCTGTGGCTGCAAGTAGCCTACGCAGTGGCCTCCACAGTATGCACTAGCCAGCATATTGGTAGGTGTGTTGGGTACCAACTGATGAGCCCACCCTAGCACACAAGGGCGAAAGGCTGGCAACCAAGAATGAGTTAGCTGGAAAATTTATAATGCCCAATAATGGACCATTTATATTGGTATTATATTGGTATTAAGGTCCTATAGTTCGAATGCTAGTAAGGGACTGTAAAGTGATACCATCAGACAACATCACTCCTAGCATAGATTCCTGTTTTTTGAATTTCAGCTTCCCTTTCACTCTCCTGCCTGACCTGTCACCACCACAGAATGCATCAAGTGGTGGAAGATTCATGACAAAACAACATTGTTAATGGACACCATCTGTCCACTCCTTTGAAGGATACATGAAATATGATCACTCCATGAATTTGATCAAGCATGAAAGAAATAATAGGAGATGAATCCAGAAAGCATTTCATAGACAAACAGGTCTTGTGGTGGAATTCAAGGTCCTGCACTCAGTGTAGTCCAAGAACATCATGATAAACAACCAACAGTGATCTGGTCTGCTATACAGAACTCAAAATTGTCACCAAACAGTAACAACCACTAAGGATAATTACTTTCGTGACCTCTATGAATCAGTGGCATATACTGAGGGCTACCTAGGCTACCGGTGAAGCCCTAACATCAAATGAGAAGCATAGAAAACCAAAGCACATTTTAATGTAAGAATCTGGCACATTGTTCCATTTACAAAACTTAAACGCAATGAGATAAATCGTCGCTCACATTTCTGAGTGCGAGCCATCGGAGAAAGATATTGCAGCGCAGGCACTGCATCCCTCTCCACTCACCTCACCTCGCACGGCTTGCCACTAAATGTACGATAGGTGCAGGGACCGGGAAGGATAGGTGTGCTAGGCTTCGGTCCATCAGATCACCACTCCTAACGAAGGAGAGAGAGCTCAAAGACTTGAAGTTCTCCAGAAGTTTCTGAATTGACCCATGCATTCCTCATCGTATATACTTCATCACCTCATACTTCTAACTTAATTATACAGATAAGAGAGTGTTGGTATTTCACTCCCTTTTGCTTCTACACACTTGTAGAAAGACACTGTAGGGCTACTGTTAAAGGAGTAATACATTTTTCTTTTTATAGGTACATCTGGTGGTTCATGGTGTGGGTTACTATAGTCACGTCCTAGTTCGTGAACCATGGGCAATGGCTGAGTGGCCTAGTAAGTGGTCCTGAGAGTCGGGATACCAGTTGCTATGGAATGGGAGTGGGCATCTCGGACATATTCTGAGTCATGGCCCTCCTTGTGCTCAGGCGGCTAGGACTATACAATTCACCGGTGGTCCATAACCCATTAGAGGAGAGATCCTCACTTGGACTATGTGCAAGTAGGGTAGCATCCTGCTTCATGAATTTACCAAGCTCAGAACATTTTAAGCAAGCCTCGGACCTATAGGAGTAACGGAGTCCCACTCCCATTTGACAGGCGAGGGACTCCTTGGAAACAACTTGGCAAATGAAATGGAATTCGATGGGGAGCTATCAATATTAATGGGGCTTATGGGAGAAAGAAAGTAGAACTGGCTGAGTCAGCAAAGAGGATGCATCTGGATGTGCTAGGAGTAAGTGATAGTCAGGTAAGGGGAGATAACGAGGAAGAGATAGGAGATTATAAAGTGTACTTGACGGGTGTTAGAAAGGGAAGGGCAGAGTCTGGGATAGGGCTCCTTATCAGGAATACCATTGCACGCAACATAGTTTCTGTTAGGCACGTAAATGAGCGAATGATGTGGGTAGATTTGTCAGTTGGAGGAACTAGGACAAGAATTGTGTCCATGTATTCACCATGTGAGGGTGCAGATGAGGATGAAGTTGACAAGTTTTATGAAACATTGAGTGACATCGTGGTCAGGATCAACAGCAAGGATAGAACAGTGCTAATGGGCGATTTCAATGCGAGAGTTGGGAATAGAAATGAAGGATACGTAAGGGTGATTGGTAAATGTGGGGAAGATATGGAAGCTAATGGGAATGGGAAGCATTTGCTGGACTTTTGTGCTAGAATGGGTTTAGCAGTTACGAATACATTCTTCAAGCATAAGGCTATTTACCGCTACACATGGGAGGCTAGGGGTACCAGATCCATAATAGATTATATCTTAACCGACTTCGAATTCAGGAAATCTGTTAGGAATGTACGAGTTTTCCAGGGATTTTTCGATGATACAGACCACTATCTGATCTGTAGTGAACTAAGTATCTCTAGGTCTAGGGTAGAGAAAATGAAATCTGTGCGCAAACGAATAAGGGTAGAAAATCTATAGGATGAGGAAATTAGACAGAAGTACATGGATATGATTAGTGAGAAGTTTCAAACAGTAGATAGTAAGCAGGTTCAGGATATAGAAAGTGAATGGGTGGCATACAAGGATCCTGTAGTAGAAACACCAAGGGAATGCTTAAGAACAACTGTGTGTAAAGATGGGAAAAGGTGAACATCTTGGTGGAATGATGAAGTGAGAGCAGCTTGTAAACGTAAAAAGAAGGCTTATCAGAAATGCCTCCAAACAAGGGCCGAGGCAGACAGGGATATGTATATAGATGAAAGAAAACAGAGTGAAACAAATAGTTGTTGAATCCAAAAAGAAGTTGTGGGACAATTTTGGTAATAACCTGGAAAGGCTAGGTCAAGTAGCAGGGAAACCTTTCTGGACACTAATAAAGAATCTTAGGAAGGGAGGGAAAATGGAAATGAACAGTGTTTTGAGTAATTCAAGTGAACTCATAACAGATCCCAGGGAATCACTGGAGAGGTGGAGGGAATATTTTGAACATCTTTTGAATGTAAAAGGAAATCATCCTGGTGGTGTTGCGAACATCGGAGCTCATGGGGAGGAGGAAAATGATGTTGGTGAAATTATGCTTGAGGAAGTGGAAAGGATAGTAAATAAACTCCATTGTCATAAGGCAGCAGGAATAGATGAAATTAGACCTGAAATGGTGAATTATATTGGGAAGGCAGGGATGAAATGGCTTCATAGAGTAGTAAAATTAGCGTGGAGTGTTGGTTAAGGTACCTTCAGATTGGACAAAAATAGTAATTGCACCTATCTATAAGCAAGGGAACAGGAAGGATTGCAATAACTATCGAGGTATCTCATTGATTAGTATACCAGGCAAGGTATTCACTGGCATCTTGGAAGGGAGGGTGCGATCAGTCGTTGAGAGGAAGTTGGATGAAAACCAGTGTGGTTTCAGACCACAGAGAGGCTGTCAGGATCAGATTTTCAGTATGCGCCAGGTAATTGGAAAATGCTACGAGAGGAATAGGCAATTGTGTTTATGCTTCGTAGATCTAGAGAAAGCATATGACAGGGTACCAAGGGAAAAGATGTTCGCCATACTGGGGGACTATGGAATTAAAGGTAGATTACTAAAATCAATCAAAGGTATTTATGTTGACAATTGGGCTTCAGTGAGAATTGATGGTAGAATGAGTTCTTGGTTCAGGGTACTTACAGGAGTTAGACAAGGCTGTAATCTTTCACCTTTGCTGTTCGTAGTTTACATGGATCATCTGCTGAAAAGTATAAAATGGCAGGGATGGATTCAGTTAGGTGGAAATGTAGTAAGCAGTTTGGCCTATGCTGACGACTTGGTCTTAATGGCAGATTGTGCCGAAAGCCTGCAGTCTAATATCTTGGAACTTGAAAATAGGTGCAATGAGTATGGTATGAAAATTAGCCTCTCGAAGACTAAATTGATGTCAGTAGGTAAGAAATTCAACAGAATTGAATGTCAGATTGGTGATATAAAGCTTGAACTGGTCGATAATTTCAAGTATTTAGGTTGTGTGTTCTCCCAGGATGGTAATATAGTGAGATTGAATCAAGGTGTAGTAAAGCTAATGCAGTGAGCTCGCAGTTGCGATCAGCAGTATTCTGTAAGAAGGAAGTCAGCTCCCAGAAGAAACTATCTTTACATCAGTCAGTTTTCAGAACAAATTTGTTTTACAGGAGCGAAAGCTGGGTGGACTCAAGATATCTTATTCATAAGTTAGAAGTAACAGACATGAAAGTAGCAAGAATGATTGCTGGTACAAATAGGTGGGAACAATGGCAGGAAGGTACTCAGAATGAGGAGATAAAGGCTAATTTTGGAATGAACTTGTTGGACGAAGCTGTACGCATAAACCGGCTTCGGTGGTGGGGTCATGTGAGGCGAATAGAGGAAGATAGGTTACCTAGGAGAATAATGGACTCTGTTATGCAGGGTAAGAGAAGTAGAGGTAGACCAAGACGATGATGGTTAGATTCAGTTTCTAATGATTTAAAGATAAGAGGTATAGAACTAAATGAGGTCAGAACACTAGTTGCAAATCGAGGATTGTGGCGATGTATAGTAAATTCACAGAGGCTTGCAGACTGAACGCTGAAAGGCATAACAGTCTATAATGATAATATATGTATGTAGGTAGATCTGCTAAAATAAAATGCAATCTTTCAAGTTTGGTGTTCTCATGAGTTGGTTAGAATTGAACCTGTGATCATGAGTCGGACACCATCACTAATCTCCCAAGGAAGCTAATAAACCAGTGAATGATGGGTACGACTGCTGGTAATGCTGTAAAATTCAAAATATTTATAATAATAGTGCATAGCATCTGTATACGCTTGGTGGTGACCTAATGAGGATAAAATGAATGGTGAAGATGTGATAAACACCTAGTCCCCAAGCCTGGGGAATAAAGAGTTGAAGGGGATTGATTCCGAGAATTGAACCAGGCCCATTGAACCAAAGGCAAGTATTCTATCTATTTCATTACAAAGCTTGACTTTAATTTGCTTAACCTTAATCAGGTAATCAGTAGCAGAGGCTAGGGCAGTAGCTTGGGAAACAGCCTTGCCAATACAGCAGACTACTCTGTTGGCTATTGGCTGTAGCTCAAAATGCTTAGGGCTTGACATTCACTAAACTAAATATCAAAAAGGTGTAACCTAAGGCTAGTGGTAGCCCATGTCTTGATACCAGCATACACCACGGCTATGAATGATTAGATCAACCCAGATGAGCCCATGTTATCTATAGGATCACCAGATCTTGTCATCATGCCACTGAAGATATTGGTCATGTCATCCACATCAAGGATGAACATGAACAGCTTATTCAACGCCCAGTGCATATTCTTAGATGCTGATATGAAAGCTTTAATGTCATTTGTTATGAGGAATTGCCACATCTAACTATCCTCACACCCAATAAAGTGAAGAGTGCCGTTCCACCTATCATGCCTGCCGAGGTTGCAGCTGCCATCTACACAATAAAAAAAGCAAATCATCTTGACCTAATAATAGCCCTGTTGAAGTTTGAAATGAGATGGGACAATGTAGGACTGAATTTCTAGCAAAATTCTTCAACAAATGCATTGAAGACAAATGACATATCCACCTGGAAGACAAGTATCACCCTGCCATTCCGGAAAGGCAAGGGCGATGATAGTATCTGCACCAACTATTGCCCAATTCTTCTCCTATGCCACACCACGTAAATCTTTGAACAGATGATTGATGTATACCTAGAAGCATCATTACTGTCTCATCAAACCATTGGGGCTTCGTTAAGGGTTGCAGAAAACAGATGGTATCCGTCCTGTCCAGTTGCTGGCAAAGTGGCACAGAGAGAAGAGAAGTTGGTCCATACTGTATTGCCTTTCTAGATTTAGAAACAGAATTTGACTGGGTCCAATATGAACTTATCTGGTATTCGATCCATACCTGTGGTGTCACAGGGCAATATATCCATTAGGTTCAGCTCCTCTACCACAACTCTACAAGCAACATCCACTGTGCAGCTTGCATCACAGCACCATTTGACACTCAAGTGGAAAGTCATCAAGGATCAACCCTGTCACCACTCCTGCACATTCTGCGCATGGACAGAGTTACCGTGAATCTGCAAACACTCCATCCATGGACTCTTCTCTATGCTGGCTAGTTACTCAAGACCCAGACTTAATGAATTGGTTACCCAGTGGAAAACAAGGCTGGATAAATTTGGATTATGGTTAAACCTCACAAAAACAGAATACCTGGAGTGTGCAACACCCAGAAAAATTGGGCAATATTGGTTGACCACATCCTACTACTAAACACATCTGCATTCCGTAACCTTGGCTCCCACATGATAGCTGACAGTGACATACTGCAAGATCTAGCTGTGTCTCAAATCAAAATCTATCGCACAGTCGTTCGACCAGTGATACTGTATGGGGTTGAATGTTTGCCAGCGACAAAAAGGTATGAACAGATCCTGTACATAACGGAGATGTGCATGATTAGATGCATGCTGGGAGTCATGCAAATAGAGAACATTAACAAATAAGAGGTCTGCCCCAATTCCCAACAAAATGAGAGAAGCAAGGTTGAGGTAGTATGGTCACGTGCCCAGAGCTGATGCAGAAAATATTGTGATGCGAGCATTTACACTCAGTCCAGGTGGACAACAGCCTTGAAGCTGACTTGAAAAGTATTGGGTGGACTGTCTGGGGAACAACATGAAAGCTCTAGGTGTCTATCCTGTGGACGCTGGAGACCAGGCAAAATAGAGGGTGAAATCCAAGAAGGCAGACCTCATATAAGATGGGAAGAATGCCAGGAAGGAGAAGATAAAGAAGGAGAAGCAAAATTGACTATCTCTTCCAGTTTTGAAATTGCGATCTCAGGATCAAATGGTGGACACTGCCACTAATCTAGTGAAGTAACGGGTTGGGTGAGAAAGTCTCTACTAACATTGAGGAATGCTCAGCTAAATAGGAGAAGGTAAATACTTGATAAAAATCGTTATATAAAACAGAAGCAAGAAAGTGAGATCTATTTAAATTGACTTGGTAATTTAAACAGCTGAAAATATTGTCTTAACAAAACAAGCATTGCTGAAATTCTACTACTTGTTAATCATATTCTCTCTCAATATCCCTCTAGCAGCTGTTTAGTTTTTTGTTTTCAAACATACTTCTCATAAGCAGGATTAAACTCATTCTCTCCCAGTACACATTTTAATGTTTCCTGCACAAATAATTTTCTTCATCTTCCTTCTCTCTGCCATTTACTTATATGGAATATTAATTCAATCATGACTTATTTGTTTGTAATTTTCCATTTTTTGGTCTGTGGAAAGGTAGCATTACATCCATTATTGGTGTATATCCTGGAGATCAAGGCAGGAGGGATTCATTAAAGGAATGGATATTATGATGAAAACAATGACAGATTTAACCTAGTGTGCTCTTGTTATTCTACCTTATTATTTACTAATCATTTGTGTGATGCTATCCATTATTTAAATATATACATAGTTTGGACTTGAATTCAAGTAAAAGTTTGAATGGAGTCTGGAAAGACAGTAGATGAAATTTTATTTCAACAGTTATTTCAACCAGTTAGCACACTTAGTTTAGAAACCAAAACAAATGATTCATTAAGAAGGGAGCCGTACTTTTCAGTGTCGACTTAGTTAAATGTAACAAAAAATCTTTCCAGTCTCTCAAACACACAATTTCAATATAAATTAGAAAACTATAACATCCAGTAAAAATATATATGCACAAGCGTTGAATAACTGACATTGAGATACAGAGCAACACAACGAAAAGTCCACCCTTCCTGGATCAAAGTGACGGACCTTGTGACTTGAACCTCATTAAGATGTCCCATGGGATGTACTGGTTTACATACAACGTGCTCAAATGACCACAGTAGTCTGCGTATCTCACGACACACGGACGCACCGCTATTCACTTTTGTGTTGAGGGGTCACCTGACAGTTTAATGCATGGCTACGCATACAGATGGAGTATAACTTCCATTTGACATGCCCTGAGTAGCTAATGTCTCAAGGTATGCTGTATGACCATTGGAACCTCATCTACGAAATTAACGTTCACATACCAGATGTTACAAAACATGTTCCCCTAATTTTTTTGAATTGTGTATTAAGATATTATTTATAATGATAAAACATAGCCGTTAAGCACTAATTTAAAGAGTAAATGTTAACCAGATGTTAAGTAAGTAGAGTGTAGAGGGGGGGATGTTTTAAATGTGTATGGTCATTTATGTTTGTTTCGTTAGCTTTTTTTTTTCTTTTTGTAAATTTTGTAAATTTTGATTGCTTCCTTAATATTCAAATATTTACTTTTATTTTTTAAGTTTAAAATTTTTAGATCTGTGTTGACGTCTGTGAAATGGTGTGAACTGTTAGCTACAATCAGCCTTCAGCCTTCAGACAGTACATGATCAATTTGTAGGGAATCTGTCTCCTGGGTGACATGCCCTATTCAGTGCGAGTCTTCTCCCCCTTTGAATGTAGTTTAGGCCACATTTCACACACACACACACACACACACACACACACACACACACACACACACGCACACACACACACACACACACACACACACACACACACACATTTTATAGACAATCCACAAAAATTTGAGCCATGCTGGTGTGCACATACTACGGATGTTATTGGGTATACTCCGTACAACTCTGACGGCTTTGTGCCATGGATCTGAGAGTAGTAGCACTCCTGAATATACTCATTAGCCATTCACTTACAGCGAATTAAACTCTTATACCCGTGGAGGAGTGTATTACTTCTACACTGAGAGTACTGCATCTTCCGGTCACCTCCTAGGTCCCTCATAAGCTCAGTTGGAACTAGTAGTTAATTTATGGATAAAGGGCGAGCTGATTCAAATCCCCAGAGGTGTTGTTTAAAAAAAATTCACCTTACTTCATGCGCATGCTATTTCACATAAATGTTTTCAGTAATTGGATGTTTATGTGGCCCTGAAAAGGGCCATTTGATGATCAGGTCTGGATGGGAACAGTAATGCCAGAGGAAGGGACTCAAGGTACATGAACATAAGTTCTCCAAAGCAGTATGTGGTCAAAATGGTGACTTTCTTGATTAATTTACATTTGGGCACACAGCTAAACTGATACCCTGACTTGCTCGAGCATGTTAGATGTAACGGTCTGCTGGCCTCAGTAATTAGATTTCTTCAAAGGCTCTCAGGATCATCCGGCTGTTACGAGTAGATTACTTGTTTTAAATGGCCCCACAATAAGAACTCCAGTGGTGTTAAATCTGGTGATCTGGTGGGCCATGGGACAAGTCATCACCAGGGTGTGTAGAATTCAGGTGGTTGTGGACGACTACTGAATAATTGTGCGGTGGAGCTCCATCATACTGAAACCACATGGTAACATGTTGTCCTAGAGGCACATCCTCTAACAACAGCAGTAACTGATGGCAGGGAAAATGTAGATAGCGGGCTCCTGTCAAATGGCCCTCAAAGAAATGTCGGCCAATTAGGTGGTTACCCGAAATACCATATTAACATTTACTCTCCATTGTACCTGAAATGCTGCCTCTCTTATCCAGTGGAGATTGTCAACACTCCAATAATGCACGTTTTAGTGATTCATGGTACCATTATTGTGAAACCATGATTCTTCGAAAATAATATTTTCAAAACAAACGTCCCATCATTTGCTGCTTGCTTCAGCATCCATTCACAAAAGTTGACACAAGCTCCGAAATCTGCCTAATGGAGCTCCTGGTGTAGTTGAAGGTGCTAGGGTTGAAAGCGACTGTCATGCAAGACACTGCCTGTGTACTTCTGTGCGAGTTATCTGTGATAGCATTCAACACAACCTCTGCACTAGCTCCAGAAGTCACAGATGCCACTCCAAAGGAAGCAGTCAGGAGAGTGACCCTGTTGTACGCAAACATTGTTCCACATTACTAAAAGTAACAGTGGCCAGTTGACGTCTGTGTGGGAATCTCTCTCGGTAAATGCATTGTGTTCGTGGTGCATTCACTCTTGATTCACCGTAAATTAGGGGCATATCAATGTACGCATCCACTGAATACATAGGGAAGGAATGAACAACACTACTGATTCTGCACACTATGATATTTGAGCGCGAACAGTTAACACCCATATCCCAATAAAAAAAGTGTCCTATTGGTCAATTGTGGCATGAATAGGCGTTAAATAGCTGAAGCTCAGACTGCAATTCAGAACCAAACAAAATATATTTCGAGAAGAGATTCAAACAATTAGCGAGCGGCACAAGGGACTGTACCTATGCCATTCAGCCAACTGAGCCATGCCAACAAAACACATCAAACGTCTACAAATCGTATTTGATGTACGTTCACTTCTGTTTCACCAAGTCAAACACTTTTAATACCTCTATTGCTGTTTTCAGCATTCCCCTCATATTTTACAATGTCAGATTATGTGGTACAATCTGTTGGTTTTGTTTGCTTTATGTCGCACCAACACACAGATAGGTTTTATGGCAACGATGGGATAGGAAAGGCCTAAGAATGGGAAGGAAGCGGCCATGGCCTTAATTAAGGTACAGCCCCAGCATTTGCCTGGTGTGAAAATGGGAAACCACAGAAAACCATCTTCAGGGCTGCCGACAGTGGGGCTCGAACCCACTATCTCCCGATTACTGGCTACTGGCCGCACTGAAGCGACTGCAGCTATCGAGCTCGGTGACAGCAGTATAACTTTATACTCTACATGCATAAGTTTCTGCCAGTTTATGTGGTAAAGAAAACATGTAATTTTCAAGTGGAATTCATATTTTGTTTATTCAAAATACAGGCCATCAGCTTCTACACACATCACCCATCTTTCAGGCAAGTTATGAATACCATGACAGATAAACTGCTCGGTTTTTATGGCAAACCATTTGTGGAGCCATTTTTCAACTTCCTTGAAATTGCTGAAGTGCTGTTCTGCGAGCAAGTGCCACATTGATATGAAGAGGTGATAGTCAGACGGCGCCAGGTCAGAGCAGTATGGCGGGTGTAGAAGGATGTCCCATCCAAGCGATTTCAAGGTATATTTCACTGGTTTTGCTGTGTGAGATGGCGCATTGTCATGTAACAAAATCACTTTGCCAGGTCTACTGGCCCATTTCAGTCGTCTTTCGATCAATGCGTGATTTAAATTAAACATTTGTTGGTGATAGTGTTGTGCATTAACGGTTTCGCCAGGCTTCACGAGTTCATAATACACAATACCACTCTGGTCCCACCAGACACAAAGCATGGTCTTCTTGCTGAAGCGATTCGGCCTTGGCGTTGAAGGACTGGCTTCGCCACGTGACAGCCACGATTTTCTCCGCGTCGGGTTTTCAAAATAAATCCATTTTTCGTCATCTGTCACAATTCGGTACAGAAATTATTTTCTTTCGTGGCGTTGAAGCAGCATTACACAAGTGTCTTTATGATTTTCCATTTACCATTCATTCAAATCGTGTGGGGCCCATTTACCGAATTTACTGATCTTCCCCATTGCTCGTAAACGTCTGCTGATTGTGTCTTGTGACACATTTAATGCTTGTGCCAATTGCTGTTGAGTTTGAGTTGGATCATGATCCAGTAATGCCTGCAATTGCTCGTCTTCGCACTTTTGTGGTCTACCAGTGTGCGTTGAAATCATTACATTTAAGTTGTCAAAACTATGTCTCACATGTTCTAACCATTGGAGCATGTTCACCATATGTTTCTACAATCAAACAATGACTTTCTAGACATTTTTTCTTTTGATTAAATAAGAAAAGCAATGTTCTTTTTCAGGCACAAACGTCGACATGATCACTGAATGGTTCAACACAGATGCTAGTGTTTGGCAGACTCAACTTGTGTGTGTTGGTAAGTTAAAATCAGACGAACAAACTGACATATGTGTCAAATTCATATGCTGCATACTGTTCACTGGCACCATCTCTTAGTGAAACCAGGAAAGACTTCTCCACACCTGGTAGATAAACAAAACATCACTTGTCATGACTACCAAATAATAATGATCTTCACTGAATTTCTATCCCAGCATAAAGGGTCTCTATTATAAATCCAGAGTGAGCGCACGGCGTCTGTACTCTGCACTATGCCAGTGCCTCAATCCAACTTACATCATGCGCGGCCACCCTGTTTAAGTGTGTATACGATCTTATATGAAATCTTCCCTTATAAAAGATGCTGGAAGTGTCATCCTTCAAAATGAGGGACTTCATAAACACCATTAAGATTTTCTGCACACCAATAGTGAGAGTTATGACTGTTCACATGACAATTAAGATGAAACCAGGCATCATCTGAAAAGGACATAAGTTGTGGGTCGAATAAATGATCATTCGATGATGCAAGATACCACTCACAATGTCTCACTCTTGTGGCTGGATCAGCAGGTTTTAAACAATGGGCCCGTGTAAACCACTACAGTTTGATATGCAACAGCTTTGTAGCTCTGTGTGCAGAAGAAACCGAAACCCCTACTTTTTGTGTAAATTTTGTGAGTGATTTATTTGGTGACCATTCAAGATTCACACCAATGTCATCTAGCTTTTCCTCAATTAAAATTGTTTGTGTTTGCATATATTTTCTACTAGCAAGATACCCGTGCTTCGCTACGGTATTATACTGAAATTTATAATTGAATGCTTATTGTTTTAGATATATAATCCGCCGAAATTCGCGATCTGACCAGTTTTCTGCGAGAATCCGCCAAAATTCGCGATCTGACTCGTTTTCTAATAGATTACGGCAAGTTTCCTCCCATTTTTCAATCTTTCTTTCCAGCAAACGATTTCGTACTTCCCGGGCTAGGTCCAGGTATTCCACCCAGTTAGTTGGGTCCCTAAATCTTTGCCATCTTTTCCTATAAGCATTTTTAATATGAATCAAATCCTTCAGGGGATCTGTCGTGGTGTCGTCTTGGGTGCCTTGGCGGTAGCCTACTGAACCCGCGGCCGGACTGCATTCTTAGTCATTAGCCGTCCAGGACCCGTTTCCAGCGTGGTCCGCACATGTGACGACGGTCCAGAACATTATTATTATTATTATTATTATTATTATTATTATTATTATTATTATTATTATTATTATTATTATTATTCCAGCTGATGAGTCCAAATGGCACGTCTGGACGAAACTCTGCATAATGCACATGGCCTAACCACCCAAAAGCTGGTTCTATTGCTGTGATTATAAGATCTGCGGCCGTGAAAGCCTTTTTTGATATTATTATTATTATTATTATTATTATTATTATTATTATTATTATTATTATTATTATTGTCATTATTATTATTATATGTTCTGGACCCCACAGCAATATGCAAGACCGCTACTTGGCGGTAAATTACATCAGCTGCCACTGTCATTGTTGACAATGTGGCCAGCACCATTGTCGCGCGTAGGCAGGTGTGCGGGATTTCTGGCGATACGAATGACATACCTCCGTGTATTAGTGACCTTATTATAGAGGTGAACAATTTGACGGTCAATATCATTCCGATCGTTTATTTCAAATGTCTTTAAATTTTTATTTATATGCCAGGAGAATCTACTCTAATCTGAGAATGTTCTCCGAAGGAAAAGATGGCTGTTGAAAAAGAACCCAGGAAAGATGAAAAATGATCGGTTTATGATCAGAATAAGTACATCGAAAGTCAACAGCCTGTTTCCTATCATTCGACAGGATCAGGGATGGAATGAATAAAGCCCCATCTAGCGGCGACAATATGAATTGGGCCGGCTGCCGAAGCTCCCCTCTGGGGCAATGATCGATGAGTGACAAATGAAATGAAATATTGGACAGTGTTGCTGGAATTAATGATGACAGGGAAAGCCGGAGTATCCGGAGAAAAACCTGTCCCGCCACCATTTTGTCCAGCACGAATGTCACATGGAGTGACCGGGATTTGAAACACGGAACCCAGCTGTGAGAGGCCGGCGCTCTGCCGCCTGAGCAACGGAGGCTCCTTATAAGTACATTATGAACAGTAAAATCAATTGGTCTCACCGCCTTTTACACCCCACCGCCGTTAAGTTTATTTACCCCCACCCCCCAAAAAATTAAAAGAAGGTGTGTTTCTTTATGTTTAAAGGAGATTCCAAATACCAATGTTCACGTTTATTACCTTCAGTTTTGAGATATAAGTATCCCCTTAAAAATAATTCACTTCTTTAACTTCCTTTCACACTCCCCCCCCCCCCTTCACAAAGTGATATTAAGGCAAAAAATACTTGTTCCTTTAATAGTAAAGGATCTTCTAAATACCAATTATCACCACCTTAACCTCTTTAGTTTTTGATTTATGTGTCCTCATGAAAGGAATTCAGCTCCTTTACACTCCCCCCCCCCCAAGGTTATTCCCCACCCCCAAAACGCGCTTTTCTTTGTTTTTAAAAGAGATCAAAATACCAATTTTCACGTCTGTAACAACTTTAGTTTTTATTAGATGTATGTATTCTCATACAATTAAGTCAATTAATTTTTTCAATCCTTTAACCCCCCAAACCCCCTTCATTGGATTTTCCGAGAATACGTGTTTGTTTACGTTTAAAGCAGATTCCAACAATCAAATTTCACGTGTGTAAAATCTTCATTTTTGATATATCAGTAGCCTAATTAAAAGAATTCAACACCATTTTCAGTCACTTTTACCCCCCCCCCCCACTTCCCAAGTGGTATTTCCGAAAACTAAAAATACACGTTTCTTTATTTTTAATATAATTAAAAAATTGCCATTTTTCACTTCTGTAACATGTTAAGTTTTTTAAGATATACTGTAGAAATTCTCATTTTAAAATTTCACCCCTCTTTAGTTCCCCTTAAGTGGAGTTTCCAAAGACAAATCACCTATGTTTCTTTTCACTTACAGGAGATTCCAAATACCCATTTTTTACGTCTGTAACATTTTACGCTTCTGAGATATTCTGTAGATATAGTCTTTCAAAAAAATCATCCCAATTTGCCACTCCTGTTTAACCGCCATTAATTGAATTTTCCAAAAGCAAAAATATACGTGTTTCTTTATTTTTAAAGGAGATCCCATTTACAAATTTTCAGTTCTGTAATATCTTCAGTTTCTGAGATATATGTATCCTCATTAAAGGCATTCAACCCATTATTCACCCTTTTACACCCCTCCTATTGGGATTTAGAGAAAACAAAGAAATACGTGTTCCATTATTTTTATGGGAGATTATAAACACCAATTTTTACATCCGTAAACGTTTAAAGTTTTAAGATGTAGACACACTCATTTTAAACATTCACCCCCCTTTTCACCCCGCATTACTTGGATTTTCCAAAAACGAAAAAATACCTGTTTCTTTATTTTTAAAGTAGATCCCAAATACCAATTTTCAGGTCTGTAATATCTTCTGGTTCTGAAATATAAGTAGCCTCATTAAAGGCATTCAACCTCTTTTTCACCCTTTTCCACCCTTCCTATTTGGATTTTCCGAAAACAAAAAATACGTGTTTCTTTATTTTTAAAGGAGATTCTAAATACCAAATTTTACATCTATAAACTTTAAAAGTTTTGAGATATAGATACACTCATTTTCAAAAATTCATCCCCCTTTTCACCTCCCATTATTTGGATATTCCCAAAACGAAAAAATACCTGTTTCTTTATTTTTAAAGTACATCCCAAATACCAATTTTCAGGTCTGTAATATATTCAGTTTCTAAGATATATGTATTCTCTTTAAAGGCATTCAACCCAATTGTCACCCCCTTTTCACCCCTCCTATTGGGATTTTCCGAAAACAAAAAACTACGTGTTCTTTGATTTATAATGAAGATTCTAAATACCAATTTTTACATCTCTAAACTTTAAAACTTTTGAGATATAGATGCACTCATTCTAAAAATTCACCCCCCTTTCCATCCTCGCATTAATTGGATTTTCCAAAAACAAAAAAATATGTGTTACTTTATTTTTGAAAGCGATCAAAAGTACCAATTTTGAGGTCTGTAATATCTTCAGTTTCTGAGATATAAGTAATCTCTTTAAAGGCATTCAACCCATTTTTCACCCCTTTTTAACCCTCCTATTGGGATTTTCCGAAAACAAAAAAATACGTGTTCCTTTATTTTTAATGAAGATTCTAAATACCAATTTTTACATCTCTAATCTTTAAAACTTTTGAGATATAGATGCACTCATTTTAAAAATTCACCCCCCCCCCTTTCACCCTCGCATTAATTGGATTTTCCAAAAACAAAAAAAAATATGTGTTTCTTTATTTTTGACAGCGATCGAAAGTACCAAAATTGAGGTCTGTGATATCTTCAGTTTCTGAGATATAAGTAGCGGTATCCTGAGTAAAGGCATTCAGCCCGTTTTTCACCCTTTTTCACCCCTCCTATTGGGATTGTCTGAAAACAAAAAAATACGTGTTTCTTTATTTTTAAAGGAGATTCTAAATACCAAATTTTACATCTATAAACTTTAAAAGTTTTGAGATATAGATACACTCATTTTCAAAAATTCATCCCCCTTTTCACCCCCCATTATTTGGATATTCCCAAAACGAAAAAATACCTGTTTCTTTATTTTTAAAGTACATCCCAAATACCAATTTTCAGGTCTGGAATATATTCAGTTTCTAAGATATATGTATTCTCTTTAAAGGCATTCAACCCAATTGTCACCCCCTTTTCACCCCTCCTATTGGGATTTTCCGAAAACAAAAAACTACGTGTTCCTTGATTTATAATGAAGATTCTAAATACCAATTTTTACATCTCTAAACTTTAAAACTTTTGAGATATAGATGCACTCATTCTAAAAATTCACCCCCCATTTCACCCTCGCATTAATTGGATTTTCCAAAAACAAAAAAATATGTGTTACTTTATTTTTGAATGCGATCAAAAGTACCAATTTTGAGGTCTGTAATATCTTCAGTTTCTGAGATATAAGTAATCTCTTTAAAGGCATTCACCCCATTTTTCACCCCTTTTTAACCCTCCTATTGGGATTTTCCGAAAACAAAAAAATACGTGTTCCTTTATTTTTAATGAAGATTCTAAATACCAATTTTTACATCTCTAAACTTTAAAACTTTTGAGATATAGACGCACTCATTTTAAAAATTCACCCCCCCCTTCACCCTCGCATTAATTGGATTTTCCAAAAACAAAAAAATATGTGTTTCTTTATTTTTGACAGCGATCGAAAGTACCAAAATTGAGGTCTGTGATATCTTCAGTTTCTGAGATATAAGTAGCGGTATCCTGAGTAAAGGCATTCAGCCCGTTTTTCACCCTTTTTCACCCCTCCTATTGGGATTGTCTGAAAACAAAAAAATACGTGTTTCCTTATTTTTAAAGAGGATTCTAAATACCAATTTTCACATCTGTAAACTTTTAAAGTTTTGAGATATAGACACACTCATTTTAAAATTTCACCCCCCTTTTCACCCCCTTAGGGACGGAATATCCAAAAATCCTCTCTTAGCGAGCACCTACATTATAATATGAATATATCCCCAAAATTTCATTTCTTTATGTCCAGTAGTTTTGGCTCGGCGATGATGAATCAGTCAGTCAGTCAGGACAAGCTACTTTATATATATAGATGAGCACTGAGCTAGTAGTTTCAAATTTATTTACAACCACGTGAATTTGTGCTCATGAAGGTGGCACTTCACCAGAAATTACCCATCGAGCCAACTCGTACTTAAAATAAATTTTACGTATGAAAATACGGTGTTGTAATGATAACTGTCTCACCATGTTAACAGCTGAGATTCAGACTGGCTACTGATGCTAGGTTGAACATGTGCATGCTTCCTGCAAGGTCAAGAACTATGCGCGCACCTCCCATACAGCTGCTTAGGTCTCGGAGAGTAGAAACGACGCTGGACGGTCTGGGTTTATAAGAGAGACCCTGTACAGTATATCCTCTTTGTACCACAATCTGATTTACAGTCGTTTCCTTAATTACAATTAATGTTTTTTGAAATACGTGTTTTTTCTGAATTACAGTTGATTAACCTGAATTACATCTGATCTTTTCTGACTTTCACTTGATTAATCTGAATTACATATGATTTTTTCTGATTTACAGCTGGAAAAGGTATAGTCGTTTCTTCATTTTTGTATGCAAGTCTCTCTTTTTTAACTTTTTACAATAATTTTCAAGTATGTTTTACATTTCTGTGTCCTGTATTGTGCTAAAACTTTCACTAGAGTAATAAGCAAGTAAAATAATATGAGTTGTGAATAACCTGCCTTTCATTCCATAAAACTCGATATTTTGTAAACTCTACCCTCTTAGTCCACATTAGGTTCAGTTTGTGGGACTCTACTTTATTAACTCCTAGGTACTTACAGATGTTATTTTTGTTAAGGAGTCTAAAAATGAAGTGTTCAATTTGCTGTGAAAAAACCTTGCTATTACAGTGTGGAAATGTTAAAAATATATTAAATACTGACCTCCCCACTGGTCCCTTTAGATCTTGTTGAACGTGTAACTGGTGGCTGACTGCTGACTGGTTGAAAGCAAGGGAAGGGGAGCTGAGTGGGTACGCAATCGTGTCGATAGAACACAAGCTAGCTGAACAATTGGATTTCAACGAAGTCTTAGAAGAGTTTGCTGCATCCAAAGCAAGAAAAATAACTTTCATTTAAGGTATGTAATCATATTTCATTCATTCTGTTATGCGTCATTAATATATTTCATGCCTTTCCATTCATTTATACATTTCATGGTTTACTGTTCATGTATGTAGTCTAATATTGAGAGGCACTGTACATTTGAAGTACAGGAGAGTCTTTCTTCTCTCTAGTCTGATACATATGGCACCAGGCCTTGTCATATTATTGAAAACTTAATGTAATTTTAAAGCTTTTCAGTCTGTCAGAAACAAACACTGTATCATACACATAAAAAAATACACACTATTAAACAAAGAATGACAAGTTATTCTACAAGAGCAAGAGCATCCTCAGATTTTATCAAATGTACAATATTGTTTACATTGCATAAACTTGTCAATGATTGTGAGTTTGTGATATTATGAACAGGAAATAACTAATAATGATCGTAGTATTCCTCAACTGTCACCTTATTAACTTATAGAAATGTTTCTGTACTTATCTAAGCTGCTAATCAATCAACCGTTACTTTCAACAACTGGTTCTGGACTGCGGTCAGTGTCCTTTAGTATGAGGGGAAATTCTGTAGGCAATGAACTCTGATCCATGGACAGGGAAGGGGAAGTAGGCGAGTGAGGGGGAAAATGTTGTGGGTAATGACTTTGTTCATTGCAGAGGGGAGGGGAAATGTTGCTTCTTCATATTATACTGTATTTTTGCGTATTACAGAGTAAAATGAAATAAAAGTATGGATTTGAATTGAACTTGTAAGATATTACTTTTATTGATAAATAATAATTATTTAAAACAAAATCTTGACTGGCAAATAACACTGCATAAATTCAGAGAATTTTCTTTCCCCTTCCAGACCACATTCCAGACGTTTAAGTCAGAGTAGTCTTCTGTGGAAGTCATTACACGTTAATGCAAAAAGTGTGAAACGTTGTTCAGAAGTCAATTCAGTAGGGCAAAGAGGAAGAGGGGGGGGGGGAGGGATCTTTTAAAATGTATATGATCATTTAAGTTGATTTGGTTAGCATTTCTTGCAATGTAAATCTTGATCGCTTCTCTAATATTCAAAGATTTGCTTTTATTTTCAATGTGTAAAATTTTTAGATCTGTGTTGATGTGAATTGTCATATATGTGCTCCCTAAAGGCTAAATACGAACTGTATCTGACTACATTATTGTGTTCTTTGTATCTGGTGTGGAAATTACATATTGTTTGGACTATATATGAGGCATTGCAGTTAGGATCTTGACACTTGAGATCATAAACTCCTGATTTGGAGAAAAGGATTTTTCTGTTTGGGTTGCATTTGCTGATGTGACTCTACAGTGTGCTGTTCGTTCTAAAGGCTACTTTTAGACCTTGTTTGTTAAAAATATTAGCTACTTTGTATGTGTTCTTGTTCACGTAGACAATGACAATGTATTTTTCTCTTTCATGTATGGTTTATCTGGTGGTTTTCCTTTGTTTATTTAAGTTTATCTACTGTGCCAGGAGGGTGGTTGTTCTCCTTTGCAATTGGTTTTATTATTTGTATTTCTTCTATGAAATCTGTTGTGCTCATTGGTATAGTGATATTGCTCTGTGCATCACTGTATTCGGACTTGCTACTTTGTGGATTCATTGTCAATTGTGTGTGATGTCTGGGTGGGTTTTCTGTATATTTTGTATTCCAGGTTGTCTTTATTCCTACTGACTGTGATGTCTAAAATGTTTATTTTCTTGTTCATTTCTGGTTCCACTCTTAATTTGATTGGCTTGTGTAAAGAATTCAGTGTGTTCAATAACTGTTGTGCATTCGTGATGTCATTATCATATAAGCATATTACCGTATAATCCCGAATACCACCCAACACTGAATAAGACCCGCACCCTAAATTTGAGACAACAAAATACGGAAAAAAATAAAAAATAAAATAACTTACATACCTATTTAATTTTCTTCTAAATTCAAACAGCTTACAATTAATAAAATCATCACAAAAATCGTAAATAAAATCGGTCCAATACTCAGATCATTCACAATTCATCG
Source organism: Anabrus simplex (assembly GCF_040414725.1). Taxonomy (NCBI): domain Eukaryota; kingdom Metazoa; phylum Arthropoda; class Insecta; order Orthoptera; family Tettigoniidae; genus Anabrus; species Anabrus simplex. The sequence continues at coordinate 260,542,579 of NC_090266.1, forward strand.
TCGTCATCTGAACTTTCACCATAGGAACTTTCGTCGCTGGCATCTTTTCACAAATAGTCGTCCTCAATGCCGTCCACTGAATTTGAAATTCCACATTTCTTAAAGCTTTTGGACACTAGATTGTTGGGAATGTACCCCCATGCAGTCTTGATCCAGCTGCATATTAGTCCCACTTCAGGCCTCTTCACTCGTCCGGTTGGTGTTAACACGTCTTCACTATCAGACATCCATTCGGTGTACAACTGTTTCATTGCAGTTTTGAAAGGGCGGTTCACGCACACATCCAACGGCTGTAGAATAGAAGTGAGTCCTCCGGGAATTATCACAAGATTGGTTTTTCCTTTTCTTAAGGGTTATAAATTTCATTCTGGTTGGTCTGTATTGAACTGAGATTATATGCGATTTATTCAGGTAAAATTTTTCTACCTATTCAATACAGTAAGCTTTTTGCAATGCAGTTATTACATTACATTATAAAGTTTGGTACTAGTTTCGACCTTACTCGGGGTCATCATCAGCCGTAAATATTCAATTACACAATTTACTCAAAATATCCTGAAACAATACATTTTAGTTTTTTTTCTTTTTTTTGTAGCACTGAATAAAATAAGCACAATATTATTTTCTTCTTGCTTCTTCACTGAAATTTGCCTTTATTACGTGTCATTCTGTATGGAGTACGGACATCAATGAAACTCGATACATGTTCCTTGACAAGTGGAAGGTTTTGTTATACCAAAGAAGCTTGTTCAATTTAACTAAATTATTCAGCTAAAGCGTTGTTGCTTTGCTAAAGTTGTCATGCTTACAGGAAATAGAATATAGTTTTGTAGCACATTCCACTCTGTCTGCTGGTTAACAATATGTATTTTCCAGTTCTCCTGGCTTTTTTAAAATTTCCTAATCTTTCACTCGATCATATGTGCATTCATATTGAAACAGGAACCATCCGGTTACGGCTGCAATTGCTCGTAATTGAACTGGAGACCGCATGGCCTGTTTCATAAGTTTAAATTGTGTGCGTTGTAGTCTATGATGGGATGCATGCTGCTAGCGAGCTCTCACGGAACACGTGGCTTGCACGTCAGAAGGAATGATCAGGAAGATTTTTTCTATCTCTGCTTCCTGATGAGGTAACAGCAAATGGACAATGGGATCGTATAGCTGGCAAGAACAAATAGCTCCTACTCAAATTTCAAGTTGATAGCTGCATTATTTGAGGAGATATTAAGATATTAAAATATTGGGTGATATCCATGATGTTCACGGCCAGGGTCAAGCTTTTGTATAAAAGGCGAGCCTGAAAACTCAACCAGACACACAGCGACCAACAGCAGAGACCGGTGAAGGTCTGCTGCATAACGTAGTACCAGTGAGTGTGATTTATTTTAGTGCATGGAGTGCCAAGTTCTGAATGTTCGCAACTTCAAACTCGGTATCAGCAAGGCACGGCCTAGGTGAGAACTTTGACTGTGAGAGCAGCATAAATTTATACTCTAAAATTTTTCGTCCACTTCTAAAGAACTTATTTAAAAGCATTCAAACACTAACATTTTATGTTGCTTGCTTGAAATCACAACTGTCATATTTGGACATATTATTTTTGTGCCGTGTGCTACAGAACTGTCAGTAAACAACATAACTTGCAATTTAATGAAACAGGGACCAACTATTTAGGACCCTATTTATTAAAATTACGTGCCCATTATTTCAAGTAAGGGAACATAGGCTGTGAAATAGAGCAATAATACTTCATGGTGTGCTAGATAGACAGTAGACTTTCTCGAACATTACGTGTCCATTATTTCATGTAAGGGAACATAGACTGTATAACTGAATATTACAACATTATCATGTGTGAGGTAGAATGTGCGGACTCTGCTTAGACTTCACGAACTGTATCCATACTTACAGTCAGGAACACAGTGCATTCAGCATATTGAACTTGTGAAGTTGGAAAGTGACGGTTCAATCACATTATGAAGTGGAACCTTGGTTCAAAATATCATAAGTGAAATTTCACTATGAACATTACACTTGTTAATTATGAACCGACAGTGCTATAACACTCCAAGTGGCGTGTGGAATTTCATGCCACATGCATAGACTTAATCACCCGTATCATCGCGTGAACTTGTCTGACTCATTGGCTGAATGGTCAACGTACTGGCCTTCGGTTCAGAGGGTCCCGGGTTCGATTCCCGACCGGGTCAGTGATTTTAATTGCTTCTGATTAATTCTTCTGGCTCGGGGACTGGGTGTATGTGTCTGTCCCAACACTCTCCTCATCATATTCAGACATCACACTACACTACCAACCATCACAGAAACACGCAATAGTGATTACATCCCTCCATATAGGGTTTCATAAGGAAAGGCATCCGGCCATAAAACAGGGCCAAATCCACATGTGCGACGCAGTTCGCACCCGCGACCCCACAGGAGTGGGAAGAAGTGGTAGTAAAAGAAGAAGAAGGTCATTGTGTGAACTTCCGCCGATGGATACGTGGTAGCTTCGGGAGATACATGGCGATGATGTTCCGATTCATCGGGGACATATGGTAGTTGTGTTCCTAGTCACTGGTGGATACATGGTACTACGGGGCTGTGAGGCTGCAGGCAGACTGAGGCAGCAACTTCAAGATCCAGAACTACTTAAAGGTGATATGCATCTGTGTTGTTTAAAGAACAGTTAATTCGAACTTTATGAACTGTGACTTCCAAGTTAACTTTCTAGTTCACAAGTCACTTGCAATTTTACAAGTGACTTCCAATTTGACTTTCAAATTCATAAGTAACTTTCAATTTCTCAAATAACTTTCAATTTTACATGTAAAACCAGTGTAGTATTACGTCTTACCAGAGCTACTCCAAAGCTCAAGCGAACTTGCCATTTCGTTAGACATTTTTCCAGTGAATTAGAATTTATTTATTTTCACAATACCTCCAACTTATTATTTCAAGAGTGAACTCTGGTTAATTTGCAATAATTTTGAATTAGGCATTCAATTAAAAACCTCAAGAGTGTACTTTATTTATTTTCATATTAAATCAAACTGATTAATTATTCAAGAAGGAACTTATTTATTTCGTTATTCATTTCGTTTTGAATTGAGAGTTTGCTTGAAACTTCAAGAATGAACTTTGACCATTTTACTATAAGTGTCTATAACTAACAGAATTCAAACAACATGAATAAACTATATTTGCTTTTAAATATCAAATTTTGATGGTATGCTGGTACAATTTGACAAGGATTCAATGGCATCACAGGGAATTTATTTACATTTGCTAATATTAATAAAAGTAAGTTTGGCCTACTATGCAATATTTATTCAACTGCAATTTCCTCTCTGTACACTCTCCTGATCTAAGACAGCACACGCCCTGCGTACTTCTCATGCTCAATCACACGCTTTATTAAGTGCGTGTCTATTACTGGTACAGAGAGGGAAAGGTTTAAGTGGCGGCCAATGTGGTAGGCACGGTAGAAGATCTCATAAGCCACATTACGTAATAAGTGGCGATTCCAACATGTTAGGCCACGAAAGGAGAGCTCATACACCACATTAACAGGATATTTAAGCAATACTATAAAGTGGCAGGCTTGATTAATGGGAGCGAGATAGCCACCACAAATCGAGTAGTAGCCTCAGTATTAAAGTTCAATACAAGGGTAGCAGAGTCTGGTCAAAGACGTAGCACTAAAAGAGTGACAGGCTTGTACTGCTCCTGCCAGACAACATTGATTTTATTTTGCAGGCACTCAAGTTTACATTCTCTATAGTAAGCAGTATGGAAAATATACTTGCTGCTATCGAAACCCTTAGGCTTAATATGAATCAACAACTTGCCGAAGCTAATATTAATATGAATCAACACCTTGCCAAAGCAAATACTAATATGATGCAACAACTTGCTGAGATGAATACACGAATTGCTGGAGTAACTTCTGAGGTTGCCGAGACGAATGCCAACGTCACTTCTGAATTAATTAACAGCATTGGCGAGGTGAATACCAAAATTGCTGGGGTAACTGATAATATGAATAAAGCCCTCGAATCTAAATTTGCCGAAGCAAATACAAAAACTGAATCCAAATTTGCTGAGGCAGATAAACGACTTTCCGATTCAAACACTATCCTTGAACAGCGGCTTATGCAAGCTAGCACACGCATAGAGAAAAGATACAGTGACCCTAATGCCAAAATGGAAAGGAGGTTCACAGAAATGAATACTCAATTAGTCAGTAACCTCGAGGCAGTCAAAGAAGACATTAGATTGCGGGTGGTGAATACCATCAGGGATGATCTACAAGCTATTTTACCAGCTTCAAACAAAATATCCAAGGAGTTAAATGATCTAAAGATAGAATTCAAGGAATCCCATGGTAATCTTACATTGGCTCAAGCTAGGATAGCCTCAGTCCAGGAAAGTTTAAGAGACTCGCTCAAAAATGACATCAGCAGAATTAATAACGAAGTTAGCTTCCTCAAAAGCAAACAAAGAGAATTTGTAGAGCGCTTCACGATTCAGCTTGAAACTACCCATACACAAGTTACATATCTATGTAAAGATCTAGCAGAGGAAAAAAGGGACCTTCAAGCAGAAGTTAAAGAAATAGAAACTGCAATACGGACTCAAGTAGATACCCTCGACAACAAAGTCACACTATTAGAGCAGAGGAATGTTCCATTTTCACCATCATTTTCAACGGGATCATGTAAAAACTGCCATTATAAAGGTACAGGATGACGAACCCGCAAAATTTTCAGGAAAAGAGCTAGAGCATTCCCAGTAAATATTGAAGCATATTTCCTAGAAAATCACGTTAGTCCTGATAGGCAGCTTCCCATGGTGTCAAAACTATTAGAAGGATGTGCACTCTCTTGGTTCACGGCCTTTAAATTTAACTTTAAAACTTAAAATTTAAAGAGATTCTGGAATGCTGAAACGCAGCATTTGGTTAAAATGCACTTATATTTGAAAAGGTACAACACCTCCATCAATCTGTCAAGGTATTCAGACTAATTCATGTCTCAGCTTAAGAAAATTGCAATTCCTGGAGCCACTGTTACCAGAAAAAGAATTGATCCAGGTAATTACACTTCAATTTCCATCCCATGTACAGGAGATCTTGTTGCTGCTAATATTAAACACTTAGAACAATTAGATGCTCTTTTGAGGAGACTTGACACTGCAAACATGCAGGCGACACCCATGGTCAACAGTTGTAAAGGTGTTACTGCCAACCCCATATAAATTAAACCTCCAGATTGCCAAGAGAAAGAGAGCACGTAGAGGATAGGGAAGTTATACAAATTACTCCCACTCGATACGTAGGATTTAGAAGACGTCCATATCGAGGAAATGCACCCTACCGACCAAGGGCTACATGGAAGAAGGATGAAGCTCATGAAGGAGATCAAGGCTCACATCGAGCAGAAACTGAGAAGAGGTGGCAAGATACCAAGGACAACATAAAGGAACAAAACCAATCCGATGGTTTACCTGGAACAGCATCCCTGGAATACCAGGAATATTCACGACGGAAAGTTACCTGATCATAACCCTAAAGAAAAAAACTCTGATCTAGACCAAAGGAGATTGCCTGAGAACCAAAGGGATGTTATTATGGAACCATTATGTGAAATCATAATCAGCTACTGGTACATGGAAGACTCGGAGTTACTATATGAAGATATGACACCACCTAGACAGAGAATTTGGTGTACGTTACCTGTCATTAATCTTAGAATAGAAAATATGAATGTCATCACATTGATTGATTCAGGAGAACAGGTGTCGCTCATTTCTGATAAATTAATAGAGGCCCTAAGGGACAAACAGGACATGTTAGTGATGCCAGTAGTCCAGCTTAAGGTCAAGAATATTGTACCCGACAAAGCTGTTAAATGCAAGAGACAGGCTTTCATCGAACTTTATATTGATGGCGTACTCTTCGAGCATATTTTCCTGATTTTGCCTTGAATGAGATTTAATTTGATCCTAGGTTCTGATTTTATGTTGAGATACCATGGGGTGATAGACTATTCTGTTAGTGTCATTCGATTTTTCAATTTGGACTCCGTGGAAGCGCAAATGACAGAGGAAGAAACTATGATCCATGGGTTAGAAGCCCTTGATGAAGGACTCAATGGTGCAATGGAGGCACATAATCAAGATGGTGCTGCACTAGTCAATGTTAGTCTAAAAGAAGAGGGTGACCCAAGGGAAAAGGGACCTGTACAGGATGAGATTATGTCCATAATAGATGAGGTCACTGATTTTGGTCAGGACTACGTTGCCTCAGTTACCCATGCGATTATTAGCCCAGAGTTTCCTACAGACACAGCAGAAGTGACAAATTTAATTTTCCAGACTTACTTTAATGCGTTCGACAATAAACCAGGAGAAATCCTTGATTTTGAATACCATTTAAGTGTTAAAGATCCTTCGCCATATAAACGCAAGGCATACCCAATACCAGAAAGGTATCGTGAGGACGCCAGGTGGATGAAGATGGAATAATTTTGCCTTGCATCACCCCATTCGTCAACCCTTTAGTGGTCGTACGCAAATCCAATGGTAGTTTGCGCCTTTGCCTAGATAGATAGATAGATAGATAGATAGATAGATAGATAGATAGATAAGAAATGGTTGAGCCCTGTCTTCGCAGAGCTCCACACGTAGGTCTATGAAGACCCTTTGTGCCCCTTAAACAGGTTTGCCTAGTCCAGCCCTAGTGCTCCTATAAAGGATACTAGTGTCCGGATATTGGCATTCCTGATGTCTTCCAGGCTCATAAAATGTGAGCCGAGGTATCGATATCTGGTGCTTGCAAGAGCCTCGCACTGACATAACACATGCGCGGAGGTCTCCTCCTCCTTACCGCATCTTCTACACATCGGATCCTGGGTGATTTTCATGATGTGTAGGTGTCTCTGTAAGGTATTGTGGCCTGTTAACAGTCCAACTACCATTCTCATTCTGGTCCTATTCAAATTCATTAGGACCTTTTATAACTTTGGCTAGGCCCTTTGATAAGTTCACGTGCCTGCCTTGCTATAGTTAACCTCTTCCAAATATCTAAGTGAGACTGGTTTGTCCTCTGGGATATTACCAGTCTCACACTTCGGAGTGAAACTCCCAGGAAGGGCTCTGGTCCTGTGAAAGAACCTTTTGAGCCTTGTTTCGCTAGTTTGTCAGCTTCTTCATTTCCACTGATACCTGTGTGCCCAGGGACCCATAATAGGGTAACTGAGCTAAATTCACACAGCTGATCTAACATCCTTTGGCATTCCCATACCAATTTTGATGCTGTTTTAACTGCACATAGTGCTTTTAGTGCTGCCTGGCTATCACTGCAGATAGTGATGCATCTTCTGTGTCCAGGCATATTCCATATATATACAGCACAGGCTAGTATTGCGTATACTTCGGCCTGGAAAACAGTAGCATATTTACCCATAGGAAGGGAGAGCCTTGTCTTAGGCCCCCAGACCCCGGCGCCTGTGCCCGTCTCCGTCCGCGAGCCATCTGTGTACCATATACAGCCCGCAGACTTAAGACGGGCCCCAGCATCCGCGGCCCACTCCTCCCTTGTGGGTATCACTACTGTAAATTTATAATTCAAATTAAAGCTAGGCTTCATCAGATCCCCGATCATCATCATAGGGCAAGTCTGGTGGAGCCTTGTAAGAATAGAGGCATGACCTCTATTTGGGTTTTTGAAGGACCATCCTCTGAGTGACCAGAGGCGATAGGCACTCATTTCTGCTATTACCTTAACATATAAATGTAAGGGGGGAAAACCTAGGATGGCCTCCATTGCACATAATGGTGTAGTATCCAGTGCCCCTGTTATTCCTAGACACGCAAGTCTTTGGACACTGTTTAACCTGGTGGTCACAGTTTTACTCTCCGAGCCTGGCCACCAGACTAAAGATGCATAGGTGATCGTGGGCCGTACAATAGAGATATAGAGCCCCTTTGCCTAGATACGCGGGCACTGAATGACAGATTGACTCTTGAACATGATCATCCTCCTTTATTACAAGATGTTATCAGGCATTTCCATGGGAAAAGATATTTCACATGTCTAGATATGACTTCATCATACTATCATATTAGATTGGATAAGGAAAGCAGATTGTACTGATTTTCTATTTGAGAATGTTACATACGTCTTCAACCGTCTCCCATTTGGGATCAAGAACTTGGGAGTGGTGTTGATTAGGGCTTTAAGAAATCAGCTGTCCGATGAGGTGAAAGCCATCATTGAGATCTATGCCGATGACATTTTGATAGCGCCAGAGACATGGGAACAACACCAGACAGACGTTCACAAAGTATTGCAGGAATGAATGGATAAAAACTTCAAATCAATGCCAAGAAGAGCCAGTTGTTTAGAACTGAAGTTTAGGGCCGATGACCTTCGATGTTAGGCCCCTTTAAACAACAAGCATCATCAAGAACTGAAGTTTTGTTTCTGGGATATGCCATTAGTGGTGAGAGTATTAAATCTAATCCTGCCAAACTTCAATGCATATTAGATTCTCTTAGTGCATGTGAGACAATTTTTGGGGCTTTGTCAGTTTTTTGCCCAACATTGTCTCAAGTACACAGAGACTGTATCTGCTCTTCAACAATTGCTTAGGGAAAACAATAGATGGAAATGGACCCAAGAGTGTGAACACAAGAACATGCTCAGAGATAACATGCAACTGACTTATCCTAATTTCAGCTGGCTGTTTTATATTGAATACGATGCAAGCACCATGGGAATAAGTGCAGCCCTATACCAGATTAAGCCTGAAGAGGCAGATAATAAATTATTCATTTCCTTCATGAGTCGGAAGTTGAGGCAGCACGAGAAGTCTTACACAATTACAGAATTAGAAGATCTCGCGATTGTGTATTCTCTGCAATACTGGAAAAAGATTATCTATGGCTACCACATTACAATATTCACATATCACAAGGCTTTAACATTTATTATGTCTTCAGACCTAACAAGCGAAGGATAACCCGGTGGGCCTTATTCATCCAGCAATTTGACCTGACTGTCATCCATACACCAGGATGCAAGAACTTGCTAGCAGATGATCTCAGCAGGAATCTCACCGAAACCATCGTGGCTAACACCATCGAAATCCTCTGTGACGAGGATGAGGAGAGATGGAAAGAACCGAGAATTAATTTGGTACTTCGAGGGATCCATTCCGGCAGATGATGATGACTTCCCTCGTGTCCAGCTAGTTGCCCAACTATTTTGCCTTATTGTATAAGTATATCCATTCTGCCAAATCCAAACGGCGAATCTATGCACCTCCCAAACTTAGGTCAGATATCGTTAGGCATAGCCACATTATTTCAGGGCATGCCGGGACAGATAAGGTGTTTAACTTAGTCAGAGAGAAGTTCACCTGGGAATATCTGAGGAGGGATGTGCGCAGACTCATCAAGACCTGTGACTTGTGCCAATAAATAAAACCTAGCAACTATTTGCTGAAGGAATTCCCCAGGCCTTTGATACCGGAGAAGCCAAGTGAGATAACGGCTCTAGACCTATATGGGCCACTTCCAAAAATGACCCGAGGGAATAGGTACATTGTTGTGATAATTCACATGTTCTCCAAATATACGATGCTCCTGCCAATCCAAAAGGCTAATGTTGGTAGTATTTTATGCAGAATTCAGAAGGTCATCCTGGTAATGGGGAAACCAATTTCTCCTAACAGATCACGGTATCCAGTTTACCTCAATAGAATTTCAGAATGCCCTTGAAGAACTAGATATTCGTCATATCATGAATTCTATCAGGCATCCCGAAGCAAATCCTGCAGAAAGAGTCATGCGAGAAATCGCAAAATACTGTAGAATCTACTGCGGTAATCAACTCTGAAAATGGATCAAAGTATTGCCGATCATGCAGCAAATCGTGAATTCCACTACTCACAAATCGACTCGTGACATTCCATTGACATTACATAGGGGAGTGATTCCAAATTGACCATGGGATCAATTATTGCAAACGCCGCCAGATGAGGATATACCCCAAGAAGCTAGACTAATGAAAGCCATCAATCAATGCTGCCACACTCAGGGAATGATGGCAGAGAGGTAAGAAGTTCAGATGACCACTACGTGAAAAGGATCTTGCCCTGATCCGCAAACCAGCAGTATCCTTTCCCGAGCAAAGGATCTACGCCAAGTTCTGCCCACTCTTTATTGGACCATTTCGTACTGAAGAAATCCTCAGGAATGGACCATACCGGATTGCCTGCTTACATAACAACATCGAAGGCAAATACAACGCTGCCAATTTAAAACAATACAAGAGACATAAAGAATATCCTCATTGAATTTCCTTTACCCCGACAGGGAGGGACATGAAACAGGAACCATCTGATTACATCTAGAATTGCCCATAATCGAACTGGAGACGGCACGGCCTGTTTCATAAGTTTAAATTGTGCGTGTTGTAGTGTGTGATGCAACGCGTGCTGCTAGCGAGCTCTGCTGCAGCTTGCTAAAGCACAACCATGACATCACGGAACACGTGGCTTGCACGTCAGAAGGAATGATCTGGAAGCTTTTTTCTATCTCCGCTTCAAATCAAATCAAATCTCTTTATTTGCAAATGAGGTGTCTACCTCGGTGGCAAATGGTACACTAAAATACATTATTGTCAAGCACTAAATATTAAATTAACAAGAGAAGAAAATTTTCCTATAATACAATATTACACAATTTACGCTAACAATGTTTTCTATTAAACACACAGCTCATCCTTAATAAATTTATATTGTTTACAAAATTCTACTTATAATATCTCCTGTACTACTTACAAATATAGTGAACTGATATACAGTATGTGGAATTACTTCAAATGATACTATACAACTGGTATAAGATTAATATTTACATTGCATTTATTTATTTACTTTTTTTTTTACCCGTTCTGGATCCTAAGTAGCATAACGACCTGCTGTGTCTTAACCAGAGCTTCCTGATGAGATAACAGCAAATGGACAATGGGATCGTTTAGCTGGCAACAAATAGCTCCTACTCAAATTTCAACTTGATAGCTGCATTATTTTAATAATGTTGAGGAAAGCAACGAGAAACTACCTCACTCCTCATTTCCCTAGTACGCCTCTTCAGTGATGCCTAGGCCATCTATGACAGCTGATGGCAGAGCTGTTGAGGATCACACCAGCGGAATCGCTGACGGACTGAACATACATACATACATACATACATACATACATACATACATACATACATACATACATACATGATGTACAACCCCAGAGTCAATCTTATGTATAAAAGGCGAGCCTGGAAACTCAACCAAACACACAGCAGAGACCGGTGAAGGTCTGCTGCATAATGTCGTACCGGCAAGTGTGATTTAACTTAGTGCGTGGAGTGCCAAGTTCCGAACGTTCGCAACTTCAAACTCAGTATCAGCGAGGCACAGCCTAGGTGAGAACTTTGACTGTGACAGCAGTATACATATATATATATTTTTTGCTATTTGCTTTACGTCGCACCGACACAGATATGTTTTATGGCGACGACGGGATAGGAAAGGCCTAGGAATGGGAAGGAAGTGGCCGTGGCCTTAATTAAGGTACAGCCCCGACATTTGCCTGGTGTGAAAATGGAAAACCACGGAAAACCATCTTCAGGGCTGCCGACAATGGGGCTCGAACTCACTATCTCCCGATTACTGGCTACTGGCTGCACTGAAGCGACTGCAGCTATCGAGCTCGGTGACAGCAGTATAACTTTATACTCTAAATTATTTCATCCACTTCTAAAGGACTTATTTAAAAGCATTCAAACACATTAACATTTTACGTTGCTTGCTTGAAAACACAAGTGTCGTACTTTGAACATATTATTATTGTGCCGTGTGCTACAGAACTGTCAGTAAATAACAAAACTTGCAATTTAATGAGACAGTGACCAGCTGTTTAGGACTCTTATTAAAATTACGTGCCAATTATTTCACATAAGAGAACATAGGCTGTGAAACAGAGCATTAATACTTCATAGTGTACTAGATAGACAGTGGACTGTTTCTCAAACATTTCGTGTCCATTATTTCACATAAGGGAACATAGACTATGTAACTGAATATTACGACATTATTGTGTGTGAGGTAGAATGTGCAGACTCTGCTTAGACTTCACGAACTGTATCCATACTTACAGCCAGGAACACAGTGCATTCAGCATATCGAACTTGTGTAGTTGGAAAGTGACAGTTCAATCGCATTATGAAGTGGAATCTTGGTTCAAAATATCATAAGTGAAATTTCACTACAAATGTTACACTTGTTAATTATGAACCAACAGTGCTATAACACTCCAAGTGGCGTGTGCAATTTGACGCCACATGCATAGACTTAACCACCTGTATCATCGTGTGAACTTCTGCAGACTGTGACGTGGTAGCTTCGGGGTATACGTGGTGATGATGTTCCGGATCGCCGAGGACATATGATAATGGTGTTCCTGGTCACTGGTGGACACGCGGTACTATGGGCCTTTGAGGAGGCAGGCAGACTGAGACAGCAACTTCAAGATCCATAACTACTTAAAGGTGATATGCATCTGTGTTATTTAAGAACAGTCAGTTTGAACTTTATGAACTGTGACTTCCCAAGTTAGCTTTCAAGTTCACAAGTCACTTCCAATTTGACTTTCAAGTTCATAAGTAACTTTCAATATTTCAAGTGACTTTTGATTTCTCAAATAACTTTCAATTTTTACACGTGAAGCCGGTGTAGTATTAAGTCTTACCAGAGGTACTCCAAAGCTCAAGCGAACTTGCTAACGAGTGGAAAAAAATTTGAAGAACATTTATAGAATGCAATTGAGACTTAGCCATTTCATTAGATACTTTTCCAGTGAATTAGAACTTTATTTATTTTCACAATACATCAAACTGATTAATTATTTCAAGAGTGAACTCTGGTTAATTTGAAATAATTTTGAATTAGGCATTCAATTAAGACCTTCAAGAGTGAACTTTACTTATTTTCATATTAAATCAAACTGATTAATTACAATAGTGTCCAAAAGTTAAGCATAATCGCTAAACGAGCACATACCACTTGATAGGAATGTCAGACGGATTGCTAAACAAACGGAAGCTGACTCAAACACCATATGTCACACAGTTTGTCCAAAAAAACTGTGTTAGAAAGGTTCTGATAGCTAAGGTACACCTTTGACAACAACTAACAAACCTTGGCAATGACTTCCACAACAAAATATGCTGGTTTTTTTTTTTTGGTAGGGGCTTTACGTCGCACCGACACAGATAGGTCTTATGGTGACGATGGGATGGGAAAGGCCTAGGAGTTGGAAGGAAGCGGCCGTGGCCTTAATTAAGGTACAGCCCCAGCATTTGCCTGGTGTGAAAATGGGAAACCACGAAAACCATCTTCAGGGCTGCCGATAGTGGGATTCGAACCTACTATCTCCCGGATGCAAGCTCACAGCCGCGCGCCTCTACGCGCACGGCCAACTCGCCCGGTAAAATATGCTGTTAATAGGGTGTATGGTTACCCCTAATGGCCACACATGCTTCACAGCGATGTGGCATGCTCTCTATCAGATGGTCCAGGAGCTCTTGTGGCAGTCGATCCCATTCCTCCGAAAGGGCAATGCAAAGGTCTTGGAGGGTCCTTGGTGGAGGCTGACGGTATGCAATTCGCCTTCCCAATGCATCCCAGACATGTTCTATAGGATTCAGATCTGCAGACCTCGCTGGCCAGTCCATGCGATGAATGTCTTCCCCAGCCAGAAATTCATCCACCAGAGCGAGCGCGGTGCGGTTGGGCATTATCGTCCATTAAGAGGACGGCTGGACCAACCGCACCTCTGAAGAGTCGAACATGTGGTCTCAGTACCTCATCCCTGTATCTCCGAGCGTTAACAGTGTTCCTCGGACCAATCATGAAGATGTGCAGGTCTGTGTGGCCATTAAACATGATGCCGCTCCACACCATGACGCCACCACCTCCATACTGGTCCCGTTCCACGATGTTCCTGTAGTTGTATCAGCTACCCAGTTCTCTCCAGATTAATATGCAACGGGAATCGTTCTGCAAACTGAAGCAGGATTCATCTGTGAAGAGCACATGCCTCCATTCATTCACGGTCCAGTTTCAATGTTGACTCTGTGCTGGAGTAAGCAGGATGTTCACCACTGGACGTCGGGCAAACAACCCTGCTGTTCTGAGCCTCCGGTACACAGTTTGCCAGGAAACGGCAACCCCTGAGACAGCTGCAAGCTTCGCCGACAATATCTTGCAGGTGCACTCTGATTTCGTCAAGCAATTAAGGCCAGATATCGGTCCTGCTGTGGGGTGTTTACCCTTGGTCAACCTGGTACTGGCCCACGACTAACTTCTCCTGTGTCTCAAAATCATTTCCAAAGCCTGGAAATGACACTTTGTGGCACATTCAAGGATATGGTGACTTCGGTCTGTGTCTGGCCTGCTTCCAGGCGGCTGAGTATTCTACCCAGCAAAATGGGGTCCAAATGGCGTTGTTGTCCCATTATGTTGTAACGTTCACCACGAGGCTACACTCCGCACATTATAACAGGGCAAACATGACTGAGGGAATATGGGGCGCAGGCACTGGCTGTGTCTACCTTGTGGTTACGCCGCTAGTCAAAGCAGGGAACACTCCCTTCTTATACAGAACAAACATGTAAGGTTGGTAGGTGCATATGTCATGCGATTTGGTCTATTTCCTGTTGTCCTGCTTACTCGTAACTTATGCTTAACTTTTGCACACTAGTGTATCAAGAAGGAACTTGATTTATTTCGTAATTCATTTCGTTTTGAATTGAGAGTTTGCTTGAAACTTCAAGAATGAACTTTGACCATTTTACTATTATTGTCTATCACTAAAAGAATTCAAACATCAAGAATAAACTTTATTTGCTTTTAAATATCCAAATTTGATGGTATGCTAGTTCAATTTGACTAGGATTAAATGACATCACAGGGAATTTATCTACATTTGCTGATATTAATAAATGTGTGGCCTACTATGCAATGTTTATTCAACTGCAATTCCCTCCCTGTACACCTCTGATCTAAGACCGCACATGCCCTGCGTACTTCTCATGCTCTATCACATGCGTTATTAAGAGCACGTCTGTTACTGGTACAACATACTTATCAGATTCCATATTGACTGTCACCATGCATTCAAATATTATACATAATTAAAAATATAAAATATTTACTGAATTAACATGCACATGGATCACGTGAGTCACAAGACCAAAGCTAGCCTTTTCATTGGCTGAATGGATTTGGTACATTTTGTGAACAAACTTGCATTGAATTTGTACTTTTTGATGTCTAATGCATACTGGAGGACCCCTCTGTGAAAGGAATTTAGTTCTTCTTGCAACAGATGAGTCTTCTGGCATCTGTAAATTAGTTTTTTGTATGTGCTGTCATCTGAATTTCACTTTAACTTACCTTTTGGAATCAAGCACCATAAATGCTCTTTCTGATACCATATGCTTCCTCAGCTGCAAAATTATACAACATATCACTAGCCAGGACTAAGAACAGCTAAGTTGTGTTGTGAACACCCCCATCCACTCATTAATGAACATTGTGTCACTATGGCCACCTCAAAGCAAAGTGTAAAAAAATATGCAGGTGATAAGGTGAAAGAACAAAAATAAATATTTATAATCTTAGAAAGGGAACTATAGTTGTAAACAGAATTCAGCTGTGGGGTAAGAACTTGCTTAACTTCTTCAGTCCCGAGCTTGTTTTTGCATTCGATGGATTATAGTTTTCTCAAATAAATTTAAAAAGTTCACCAAAGAATGTAGTATGTTTCACTAAGTTGTTTTATGACGTGTAGCATATATGCTACATCAGGACTCTGAGTTGACTTTCCTACCATTATTATTTTTGCTTTAAATTGTTTTGTATTATTATAAGTAAAGAAAACCACATGTAGAGCATATGCTACATACGGACTGAGGAGGTTATGTTATCAAAATAATACGGTTTTCATTGTTGGCAAATGACCATGGGTCTGATTGTAACACCAGAATGATTTCATCACATTGGGGGCAATACAGAAAAACCAGGGAAATATCTAGTTGAAAAGTGAAGACAGAGACCTCTGCCAAAATTGATTTTGCTTTTTAACACCTTGAGGTCAAAGCCCGCATGGCGTACGTTCTCTGGTTTTCATCGTTTTCACTGCTAAACAAACGTACTATGTGCACTGACAGGCACGGTTGTATAAGATTTGGTTCATATGGTTCTCGGGAAAGAAAAAAAAAAAAAAAATGGCAGCAAACAACAGCTCATATTCTTCCTTTCAAACTGTGTCAGAGCTGTGTCGACTCGACAGCCATATGCACGTAATGGAGACCGCGCGCGAGCATAGACTGAACAACAGTGATTTGTATCAACTGAATAGACCTAACAAATCACACATAATATTTATGTACCAATTATTACGTAGATTTATCTCTTAAGCAAACAGTGTACTGCCTAAAAACCAAATAAATTCAATACGTACTAATTTCAATCCACTATATACATGGTAAGGGATCTATCAATTGTATTACAGTTTTTACAGATATAAAGTAGAAAGTATGAACTCAAATACATAGTGAAATAAAAATTACCTAATTTCAAAGCTGGAATTTAATTAAAAATCCAAAATTAGTGAAGAATGGCCAGTCCAGTGAATTAAAACATGAAAATAAGCAAGACCTCAATGTGTTAAGAACTTTTGATGATTCAGTAACTCTCCTCATCCAGTAAAGGAGATCACATCAAATCTCTACCATATCAATCTGTGTTAAGAAATAGAATGGAAAATAGCTTGTTAATGATACGGCTAGGGACAGAAGTTTGGACATCAAAAGTATGCAGTTAACTACATAGCATGTTAAGCAAAACACTGGGCCGAGTGGCTCAGATGGTTCAGGCGCTGGCCTTCTGACCCCAACACGGCAGGTTCAATCCTGGCTCAGTCCGGTGGTATTTTAAAGTGCTCAAATATGTCGGCTTCATGTTGATAGATTTACTGGCACATAAAAGAACTCCTGTGGGACTAAATTCGGCACCGAAAACTGTAAAGATAGTTAATGGGACATTAAGCCAATAAAATTATTATTATTATTATTATTATTATTATTATTATTCCACCCCCCCACCCCCCCCCCACCCCCCCTCTGAATCTGAACTGCTCTTCTTAAAGTTGATTTTCAATTTTTTCCCTTTTCCTCCATTCTTATATCCTTTCCATTATCTTAGCCACTTGGAATATCAAAGTGATTCTCCTGTAGTTATTCCTATCACCTTTCAGACCAATGACCTAGATGTTAGGCCCCTTTTAACAACAAGCAAGCCTTTCTTGAAAATCAGTAAAATAATTTCCTTTTGCCATTCTTCTGGAATATGCTTCTCTTCCCATACACTTCTGAGCATTCGACAAGTCCACTGTAAACACACCGTTCCAGCTGCAATTATTGCAATATCCACAAGCTTTCAAGTATCTCTACAAACAATAATCCATTGAAAAAATTGTAAGTGTGTAATTTTGTAGAAAATGTAATTTCAAATCTAATATGCCTCATACATATTTACCAATTTGGCCGTGTGGTTAGGGATGCACAGTTGTGAGCTTGCATATGGGAGATAGTGGATTCGAACCCCACTGTAGGCAGCCCTGAAGATGGTTTTCTGCAGTTTCCCATTTTCACACCAGGCTGTATACCTTAATTAAGGCCATGGCTGCTTCCTTCCAACTCCTAGGCTTTCCCATCCCATCGTCACCATAAGTCCTATCTGTGCCGGTGTGATGTAACACAATTTTTTTTTTTAAAGTTAAGATAACGGAGATATTCATCAATTTAGATTTTTATTACCAGTCCATTAACAGTGACTGCCTCTAACTTGTAAATATTGTTCAGCGTCATGGTAGCAAACTTTTAAAAAATTTTCTTTACGTCACATCAACACAGAGAGATCTGATGGCAACGATAGGATAGGAGAGGCCTAGGAGACGGAAGGAAGTGACCGTGGCCTTAATTAAGGTACAGCTCCAGCATTTGCCTCCTGTGAAAATGGAAAACCATTTTTAGGGCTGCCAACATTGGGGTTAGAATCCACTATCTCCAGAATTCAAGCTCACAGCTGCGCAACCCTAACCGCACGGCCAACTCACTCGGTAATAACAAGTGGATGATAGTGGTTGTTATTGTGTTTGTTTCTATAAGGTTTAATATCATGTGGTCATGAGCCCCTATTGATCAGGAAGTTAATCAGGAATACTAGTGAAATGAGAAGAAAAATGTGAAGGGACAGTCACTCTAAGAATGACAGCAGAAAAGGAATCATAAGGCAAGGGAAAGGGTTGAAAGCCTAGGTCTCAAATGTTCTAATATCATCAAGCAGCAAGAAAATAATGTATGATGGCCTACAATGCCCCAAGCCCTTAACACTTAATCAACAATAACATTACACCAATTAGCTAT
Source organism: Anabrus simplex (assembly GCF_040414725.1). Taxonomy (NCBI): domain Eukaryota; kingdom Metazoa; phylum Arthropoda; class Insecta; order Orthoptera; family Tettigoniidae; genus Anabrus; species Anabrus simplex. The sequence continues at coordinate 260,561,140 of NC_090266.1, forward strand.
TGTAGTTAGTTGAGGTGTACCCTGTCTCTCTCTGCCAAGTGGCATCACTGCAACAAATACAAACCTAACCCATCAATGACAGCTACTGTACATAACAGTTAGTAGTCTGTTAGTTGCTTGCGACAATTTAAAATTTCAAAATGATGATCAAAATTAAAAAAAGAAAGTGAAAATGTATGGAGAAACTTTCAGGGAAAATATTTTGTGGTGGGAAGAGATTTTAAGAACAAAATAAAACTATAAATTAATAAACAAGATATATTCATGGATAACAGTGAATATAAAAAGCTACAAAAATTGGTAAATAGTCAATACTTTTGAAACTTGAACAGAGAAGGTGACTCGCTTAATAAACCACTGATCATAAAAACTAACATTTAATATTCATGGAATGATTTCTTGCTACATCCTGCAGATACACATTTAACTAGGTTGACAATTATTTTACCAGTACCTAGTATTAACTAAGGCTGACCAAGAGGAGAAGTGCAGTGTGCAGGGAAGACTGCAGTTATTTTCGGGTCACCCACCCGATTATTGTTTAAAATGGTGATCCTTTTTTCACACCATTTCAGAAAGGAAATGAGCAATCTATTGCTAAAGTTCAAGATGGCAATATTATGATTATCAGGCATTTAAAAAATACCAAATTGTTTCCCTACAATAGAATGATGTATGTTTTGTATACAACAAGATATAACACAGATATTGCCATACATGAAAAGACAGTGGTATAAATGACACATAATTTAAATTACAGTTATTGTCTTTGATGAATTAAACAAAAAACAAACAAACAAACAAACAAACAAACAAACAAACAAACACACACATCCAACCACCCACCATCCCTTCCCCATTATTTCCCAGAGAAACAATGTTGAAAGACGGTGTGTGCTGGATTTTTAATTTCCTGTAAAACCAGACTAGGTTTAAGCCATGACAAAGTCTGACGACTACAACTTTAATAACAAGAAATAAATACAGCGAAACCTGTACGAACTGAAGTATACACTCGGCAGGGAAGATAATGCTTCACCGTACACTCTGACAAGAGAACTCGTGTGTTTTGCAAGCAAATTTCCTGGATCACAAACGCATACTAACTAGTTTCAGCAGCAAAAATTCACAGTTCAAAACTTGCTATAATGTCTTAGAGCTGAAACTTCCAAACTGTGTTGAAATATAATTATGTTATTTGCAATACCTCATTATCCATCTGTAGACTGGACTGGTGCACCTCTCCATGCCACCCTATCCTGTGCTAGCCTTTTCATTTCTATATGGCTACTACATCTGTTCTTGAATCACTACCGATCTGCATTTAGGGCAGTCGCCCAGGTTGCAGCTTTCTTATCCGTTGTTATCCTAGACTTTTCTTAAATGATTGCAAAGATGTTGGTAATTTACTGAACATCTCCCCGGGTAACTTATTCCAATCCCTAACTCCCCTTATTACAAATGAATATTTGCCCCAATTTATCACCTTGAATTCCATCTTAATCTTCATATTGTGATTTTTCCACCCTTTTAAAGACACCACTCAAACTTATTCATCTACTAATGTCATTCCACACCCCCTCTCCACTGACAGCTCAAAACGTACCACTTAGTCCATCAGCTCACCTCCTTTCTCCCAAGTCTTCCAACCCAAACTTTGCAACATTTTTGTAACGCTACTCTTTTGTCGGAAATCATCCAGAACAATACGAGCTGCTTTTCTTTGGATTTTTTCCAGTTCTTCAATCAAGTAATCCTGATGAGGGTCCCATACATTGGAACCATACTCTAGTTGGGGTCTTACCAGACATTTATATGCCCTCTGCTTTACATCCTTACTACAATGCCTAAACATCCTCATAACCATGTGCAGAATGTGCAGAGATCTGTATCCTTCATTTACAGTCCCATTTATGTGATTACCCCAATGAAGACCTTCTTCCTTTTATTAACACCTAGGTACTCACAATGATCCCCAAAAGGAACTTTCACCCCATCAACAGAGTAATTAAAACTGAGAGAAATTTTTCCTACTTGAGAAACTCACAACCTGACTTTTAACCCCATTTATCCATCTACTGTCCATCTCACAAAATTATCGAGGTCATTCTGCAGTTTCTCACACAATCTTGTAACTTATTTATTACACTATACAGAGTAACACCATCTGCAAAAAGCCTTATCTCTGATTCCACTTCTTTACTCATATCATCTATACAGAGTGTAACAAAAATGCACAAATTGCAGGACACATTCCTCACACGTAGACGATGAAATAATGTTATATGAATATGGGTCCGGAAACGCTTAGTTTCCATGTTGCACCTCATTTTCTCCTACTCATTAATCATGGGAAACATGCACGCTTTGTTGTGTCTGGTAATAGTGTCAGTATCGTAGGTGCACTGCCAGTGTTTGTTTTGCTTTGTTTTGTTTTACATGTCCCTGTTGCCATGTGACTTACGTCATTGCAATTTTTTTTTAAATATTTTTGTTTTACACGTAACATCAACCGTTCCAGTGATCAGTACGACCTTGGCAAGCATGTATCAAAGCTTACGGAGGGCATACTGAACATCTCTTGTGAAAAAGAGTTGCATGCGGTATGCTGGTATGTACTGTGATTAATGAGTTGGAGACAATGAGGTGTAACATGGAAACAAAGCAATTCCGGGCATATGTTCATATAACGTAATTTCTTAATTTATGTGTAAGGAATGTGTCCTGCAAGTTGTGCCGTACATTTTTGTTACATCTATATATATATATATATATATAATAGCTTGACTGACTGATTCATCTTCGCCGAGCCAAAACTACTGGACATAATGAAATGAAATTTTGGGGATACATTCATATTAAGATGTAGGTGCTCGCTAAGAGAGGATTTTTGGATATTCCGTCGCTAAGGGGGTGAAAAGGGGGGTGAAATTTTAAAATGAGTGTATCTATATCTCGAAACTTTAAAAGTTTACAGATGTAAAAATTGGTATTTAGAATCTTCTTTAAAAATAAGGAAACACAAATTTTTTTGTTTTCAGAAAATCCCAATAGGAGGGGTGAAAAAGGGTGAAAAAGGGTGAAAAAGGGTGAAAAAGGGGTTGAATGCCTTTAATCACGATGCCGGTACTTTTATCTCAGAAACTGAAGATATTGCAGACCTGAAAATTGGTACATTTGATCTCTTTAAAAAGAAAAAGAAATGCGTACTTTTTGTTTTTGGAACATCCAATTAATCGGAGGGTGAAAACGGGGGGTGAATTTTTAAAATCAGTGCATCTATATCTCAAAACATTTAAAGTTTACAGATGTAAAAATTGGTATTTAGAATCTTCATTAAAAATAAAGAAACACGTATTTCTTTGTTTTCGGAAAATCCCAATAGGAGGGAAGAAAAGGGGTGAAAAAAGTGGTTGAATCCCTTTAATGAGGATACTTATATCTCAGAAACTGAAGATATTACAGACCTGAAAATTGGTATATGGGATCTACCTTAAAAATAAAGAAACATGTACTTTTTTGTTTTCGGAAAATCCAATTAATGGGGGGGGGGGGGTGAAATTTTAAAATGAGTGTATCTATATCTCAAGACTTTTGAAGTTTGTAGATGTAATTATTGGTATTTAGAATCTCCTTTAAAAATAAAGAAACACGTATTTTTTGTTTTCGGAAAATCCCAATAGGAATGGTGGAAAGGGGAGAAAAATGGGTTGAATGCCTTTAATGTGGCTACTTATATTTTAGAACCTGAAAATATTACACTCCTGAAAATTGGTATTTGGGATCTACTTTAAAAATAAAGAGACAGGTATTTTTTCATTTTTGGAAAATCCAAATAATGGGGGTGAAAAGTGGGGTAAATTTTTAAAATGAGTGTGTCTACATCTTAAAACTTTAAAAAGTTTACAGATGTAAAAATTGGTATTTAGAATCTCCTTTAAAAATAAAGGAACACGTATTTTTTTGTTTTCTGTAAATCCCAAAAGGATGAATAATGGGTTGAATGCATTGAATGAGGATGCATATATCTCAGAAACTGAAAATATTACAGAACTGAAAATTTGTATATGGGATCTCCTTTAAAAATAAAGAAACACGTATGATTTTAATTTTGGAAAATCCAATTAATGGCGGTTAAACAGCAGTGACAAATTGGGGTGAATTTTTTGAAAGACTATATCTACAGAATATCTGGGAAACGTAAAATGTTACAGGCGTAAATAGTGGGTATTTGGAATCCCCTGTAAATGTAAAGAAACATAGGTGATTTGTTTTTGGAAACTCAAGGGGAACTAAAAAGGGGTGAAATTTTAAAATGGGAATTTCTACAGTATATCTCAAGAAACTTAACATGTTACAGAAATGAAAAATGGTATTATTTATCTCTATTAAAAATAAAGAAACATGTATTTTTAGGTTTCGGAAATACCACTTGGGTGGAGGAGGGGGGGAGTTACTGAAAATGGTGTCGAATGCTTTTAATTAGGCTACTGATAACTCAAAAATGAAGATGTTACAGACGTGAAATTTGATATCTGGAATCTGATTTAAAAGTAAAGAAGTATTCTCGGAAAATCCAATGAAAGGGGCGGGGGGGGGGGTGAAAGAATTGAAAAATTATTTGACTTAATTGTATGAGAATACATACATCTAATAAAAACTAAAGTTGTTACAGACGTGAAAATTGGTATTTGGATCTCCTTTAAAACAAATAAAAACGCGTTTTGGGCGGGGGGAAACCATCTTGGGGGGGGGGGCGGGAGTGAAGAGGAGTTGAATTCCATTCATGAGGACACATAAATCAAAAACTGAAGAAGTTAGAATCATGATAATTGGTATTTAGAAGAGCCTTTACACTTAAAGAAACAGGTATTTTTTGCCGGAAAATTCACTTGGGGGGGGGGGGGAGTGAAAGGAAGTGAAAAAGAACTGAATTATTTTTATGGGGATACTTATATTTCAAACCTGAAGGTAATAGATGTGAACATTGGTGTTTGGGATCTCCTTTAAACATAAAGAAACACGCCTTCTTTTAATTTTTTTTTTGGGGGGGGGTAAATAAATTTAACGGAGGTGGGGTGTAAAAGGAGGAGAGACCTACTGATTTTACTGTTCATAATGTACTTATAAGGAACCTCCGTTGCTCAGGCGAAAGCGCGCCGGCCTCTCACAGCTGGGTTCCGTGGTTCAAATCCCGGTCACTCCATGTGACATTCGTGCTGGACAAAACGGAGGCGGGACAGGTTTTTCTCCGGATACTCCAGTTTTCCCTGTCATCATTCATTCCAGCAACACTGGCCAATACCATTCCATTTCATTTGTCATTCATTAATCATTGCCCCAGGGGAGAGCGACAGGCTTTGGCAGACGGCACAATTCCTATTGTCGCCGCTAGATGGGAGCTTTATTCATTCCATTCCTGACCCTGTCGAATGACTTGAAACAGGCCGTAGAATTTCGATGTACTTATTCTGATCATAAACCGATCATTTTTAATCTTTCCTGGGTTCGTATTCAACAGCCATCTTTTCCTTCGGAGAACGTTCTTAGATTGCAGTAGATTCTCCTGGCATATAAATAAAAATTAAAACACATTTGAAATAAACGATAGGAATTTGACCGTCCAATCGTTCACCTCTATAATAAGGTCAATAATGCACGGAAGTATGTCATTCGTATCGCCAGAAATCCCGCCCACTTGCCTACGCTCGACAATGGTGCTGGTCACATTGTCAATAATGACAATGGCATCAGATGTAATTTACCGCCAAGTAGCGGTCTTTCATCTTGCTGTGGGGTCCAGAACATCTATAATAATAATAATAATAATAATAATAATAATAATAATAATAATAATAATAATAATAATAATAATAATAATGTTCTGGACCGTCGTCAGATGTGCGGACCGCGCTGGAAACGGATCCTGGACGGGTAATGACTAAGAATGCAATCCGGCCGCGGGTTCAGTACCGCCAAGGCACCCAAGACGACACCTCGCGGGATCTCCTCAAGGATTTGATTCAAATTAAAAATGCTTATAGGAAAAGATGGCAAAGATTTAGGGACCCAACTGACGGGTGGAATACCTGGACCTAGCCCGGGAAGTACGAAAACGATTGCTGGAAAGAAAGATTGAAAAAAGGGAGGAAACTTGCCGTAATCTATTAGAAAACGAGTCAGATCGCGAATTTTGGCGGAGTCTCGCAGAAAACGAGTCAGATCGCTAATTTCGGCGGATTATATATATAAAACAATAAGGATTCAATTATAAATTTCAGTACCGGTATAATACCGTAGCGAAGCACAGGTATCTTGCTAGTCCTGTATATAAATAAAATAAATTTCCCTCACTGATTCATCATCGCCGAGCCAAAACTACTGGACATCAAGGAATGAAATTTTGAGGATACATTCATATTACAATGCAGGTGCTCACTAAGGGAGGATTTTTTGACATTCCATCGCTGAGGGGGTGAAAAGGGGGTTAATTTTTAAAATGAGTGTATCTGTATCTCATAAAATGAACAGTTTAAAGACATGAAAATTGGCAACTGGAATCTCCTTTAAGAATAAAGAAACACGTATTTTTTTGTTTTCAGAAAATCACCATAAAGGGGTGAAAAAAGGTCAAGAATGAGTTAAATACCTATATGATGCTTCTTATACACTGGCTGACAGAGCAAATGCAACACCAAGAAGGAGTGGTCAGAACTTTATGCCAATTGCAGGGTAGACTGACGTCACTGAGGTATGCTCATGATGTGAAATGCGCCGCTGTGCTGCGCACGTAGCGAACGATAAATGGGACACGGCGTTGGCGAATGGCCCACTTCGTACCGTGATTTTTCAGCCGACAGTCATTGTAGAACGTGTTGTCGTGTGCCACAGGACACGTGTATAGCTAAGAATGCCAGGCCGCCGTCAACGGAGGCATTTCCAGCAGACAGACGACTTTACGAGGGGTATGGTGATCGGGCTGAGAAGGGCAGGTTGGTCGCTTCGTCAAATCGCAGCCGATACCCATAGGGATGTGTCCACGGTGCAGCGCCTGTGGCGAAGATGGTTGGCGCAGGGACATGTGGCACGTGCGAGGGGTCCAGGCACAGCCCGAGTGACGTCAGCACGCGAGGATCGGCGCATCCGCCGCCAAGCGGTGGCAGCCCCGCACGCCATGTCAACCGCCATTCTTCAGCATGTGCAAAACACCCTGGCTGTTCCAATATCGACCAGAACAATTTCCCGTCGATTGGTTGAAGGAGGCCTGCACTCCCGGCGTCCGCTCAGAAGACTACCATTGACTCCACAGCATAGACGTGCACGCCTGGCATGGTGCCGGGCTAGAGCGACTTGGATGAGGGAATGGCGGAACGTCGTGTTCTCCGATGAGTCACGCTTCTGTTCTGTCAGTGATAGTCACCGCAGACGAGTGTGGCGTCGGCGTGGAGAAAGGTCAAATCCGGCAGTAACTGTGGAGCGCCCTACCGCTAGACAACGCGGCATCATGGTTTGGGGCGCTATTGCGTATGATTCCACGTCACCTCTAGTGCGTATTCAAGGAACGTTAAATACCCACCGCTACGTGCAGCATGTGCTGCGGCCGGTGGCACTCCCGTACCTTCAGGGGCTGCCCAATGCTCTGTTTCAGCAGGATAATGCCCGCCCACACACTGCTCGCATCTCCAAACAGGCTCTACGAGGTGTACAGATGCTTCCGTGGCCAGCGTACTCTCCGGATCTCTCACCAATCGAACACGTGTGGGATCTCATTGGACGCCGTTTGCAAACTCTGCCCCAGCCTCGTACGGACGACCAACTGTGGCAAATGGTTCACAGAGAATGGAGAACCATCCCTCAGGACACCATCCGCACTCTTATTGACTCTGTACCTCGACGTGTTTCTGCGTGCATCGCCGCTCGCGGTGGTCCTACATCCTACTGAGTCGATGCCGTGCGCATTGTGTAACCTGCATATCGGTTTGAAATAAACATCAATTATTCTTCCGTGCCGTCTCAGTTTTTTCCCCAACTTTCATCCCTTTCGAACCACTCCTTGGTGTTGCATTTGCTCTGTCAGTCAGTGTATTTCAAAAACTGAAGATGTTACAGACATAAAAATTGGTATTTGGAATCTCCTTTAAATATAAAGAAACACAAATTTTTTTGTTTTTCGAAAATCTACTTAAGGGGGGCGGGGGGTGAACAGGTGTGAGAAAAGGGGGTGAATTATAAAAATGAGTATATCTATTATCTCGAAAAATTTAACAGTTTACAGACGTAAAATTGGTATTTGTAATCTCCTTTAAAAATAAAGAAACACATATTTTTTTTTGTTTTTGGAAGATCCCCTTAAGGGGGTTGAAAACAAATATAAAGGGGGTAAAATACCTTTTGTGACAATACTTATATTTCAAAAACTAAAGATATTACAGACAAGAAAATTGGTATTTCAAACTCCTTTAAAAATAAAGAGACACATACCTTTCATTTTTTGAAAATTCACTTAACGGGGGTGAACGGGTGATAAAAGTAAAAAAACACACACACAATTTGTTTTTGGAAAATACACTAAAGGGGATGCCTTTGCTGGCGAGATGTAGTGTTTACAGTGCACTATGTCTTCTGGTATGGGCTACATCAAATTTGTTACTTTCATTGACCTGTCTCAGTCTCATCCACGGCTTTGACAATATGAAAGTGACTGAAGTATGAGTGATGCTAGTAATACCATTGCTTGTGCAGTCAGTCCCTGTTATCAATGGTGTGAAAATATCGCTCATAGGGTCGGCTGGTGCATGCATTTCAGTGGGCTTGGCAGACTGATATGTAATAGCAGCGGCTGGCTCGGTGAGGAAAGCAACGGGAAACTACATCACTCCTCATTTCCCTAGTACGCCTCTTCAGTGACGCCTAGGCTGTTTATGACAGCTGTTGGTGGAGCTGCAGAGGATCAAACCAGCCTTCGGGCTGAATACCCAACATACATGTACACTAAAGGGAAAGAGAAAAGCGGGTGAATTTTTAAAATCAGCATATCTCAGTGAGGAAAGCAACGGCAAACTACCTCACTCCTCATCTTGCCTAGTACGCCTCATTTGGGCTTGCCATTGGTTTTTGCGGTTTCCCTATAACTCCATAGCCTTTGGTGATGCTATTTGAGGATCCAACCAGCCTCTGAGCTGATGACCCAACAGACAGACAGACAGACAGACAGACAGACAGACAGACAGACAGACAGACAGACAGACAGACAGACAGACAGACAGACAGACAGACAGACAGACAGACAGACAGACAGACAGACATCTACAGTATATCTCAAAAACTTAACATGTTACAGACGTAAAAATTGGTATTTGGAATCTCCTTTAAAGATAAAGAATCGCGTACTTTTTTGTTTTTGGAAAAACCTCTTAAGGGGGGACAAAAAGGAGTGAAAAAGGGGTTAAATTCCTTTTATGAGGATACGCATATCTCAAAAACTGAAAATGTTACTTACAGGCATGAAAATTGGCACTTGGAATCTCCTTTATAAATAAAGAAATACGTATTTTATTTTAAAGGTCCCTTCAGCGGGGAGTGGGGAGGAAGAAGGACTTGAATTCTTTTTATGAGGATACTTATATGACAAAAACTGAAGATGTTACAGTCGTAAAAGTGGGTATTTGGAATCTCCTTTATTAATAAAGAAATATGTATGTTTTTGTTTTAGGAAAATCCACTAAAAGGGGAAGGGTGAAAGAAAGTGGAAAATTTATTTACGAATTATTTATGCTTATCATTACTTATTTATTATTATTTAATTATTTATTACTTATATCTCAAAAACGGAAGGTTACAGACATGAAAATCGGTATTTTGAATTTCCTTTAAAAATAGTGAAACATATTCTTTTGTTTTCGGAATATCCACTTAAGGAAGTGGGTAAAACGAAGTGAAAAATGAGTTGAATTATTTTCATGGCAAAACTTATATATCAAAAACTGAGGATGTTACAGAAGTGAAAATTGATATTTGGAGTCTCCTTTAAGAAGAAAGAAATACATATTTCTTTGTTTTCGGAAAATCCACTTACGGGGCTTGGAAGAATTGAAAAATTAGTTGAATTCTTTGTATGAGGATACTTATATCTCAAAAACTAAGGATGTTGCAAATGTGAAAAATAGTATTTGGAATTTTGTTTAAAAATAAAGAAATATCTATTCTTTTGTTTTTTGGAAAATCCACTCAAGGGGGTGAAAGAATTGAAAAATTCTTAGTTGATTATTTGATGAGGACACCTATATCTAAAATACCTTAAGATGTTACAGACGTGGAAACTGATATTTGGAATCTGCTTTACATATAAAGAAACACACATTTTTGAGGAAAAGTCAACTTGAAGGTGGGGGTGAAAAAAGGAGTTTAATTCTTTTCATGAGGATACATCATATATCTCAAAAACTGAAGATGCTAAAGTCATGATAATTGGTATTTGGAAGCTCCTTTATAAACAAAGTAACGTGCAATTTTTTTGGGGGGGGAGGGGGGTGAAAAGGAAGTTGAATTCTTTTTATGAAGATACTTATATCTCAAAAGATGAAGATGTTATAGACATAAACATTTGTATTTGGAATGTTCTTTTAAAGTAAAGAAACACGTATTCTTTTGTTTTTGTAAAACCTACTTAGGGGCTGAATTAATTGAAAAATTGAATATTTTGTATAAAGAAACACGTATTCATTCTTTTGGAAAGTCCACTTAAGAGGGGAGAGGTGTGTAAAGAAGTGGAGAAAAAGTTTAATTCCTTTTACGAGGATACTTACATCTCAAGAACTGAAAATGTTAGAGACGTGAAAACTGGTATTTGGAATCTCCTTTAAAATAAAATAAATGTACTTTTTGTTATCAGAAAATCCACTTAAGGGGGGTGAAAAGAATTTAAAAAGCAGGTCAATTTTTAAAATGAGTACCAGTATATGCACAGTATATGTCAAAAACTTAACACGTTACAGACATGAAACTTGGTATTTGCAAAGTCCTTTAAAAATACACAAACATGTTTTATTTTTGTTTTCTGGAAAAGGCACTTAGAGGGAGTGAAAAGGAGTGAAAAAGTTGACGTTTGTGAGGGGACTTATATCTAAAAAAGTGAAGATGTTACAGATGTGAAAATTTGTATTTTGAATCTCCTTTAAAAATAAATATGATTTTATTTATTTTGAAAAAATCCACTGAGGTGGGGATGGGGGTGGGGGAAGGACTAAAAATTGGGTTGAATTCTTCTTTGTTTTTTTTTTGCTAAGGGCTTTACGTCGCACCAACACAGATAGGTCTTATGGCGACGATGGGATAGGAAAGGCCTAGGAGTTGGAAGGAAGCGACCGTGGCCTTAATTAAGGTACAGCCCCAGCATTTGCCTGGTGTGAAAATGGGAAACCACAGAAAACCATCTTCAGGACTGCCAACAGTGGGATTCGAACCCATAATTTCCCGGATGCAAGCTCACAGCCGCGCGCCACTACGCAAACGGCCAACGCGCCCGCTTTGAATTCTTCTTATGGGGATACTTATATCTCAAAAACTAAAGATGTTACAGACGTGGAAATAGGTATTCGGAATCTCTTTTTTTAAAAAAAATAATGAAACATAGATAATTTGTTTTCGGAAAATCCACCTAAGGGTGACTGAAAGGGGGTGAACTTTTTAAAAAAATTAGCATATCTACAGTACATCTCAAAAACTTAACATGTTACAGATGTGAAAACTGATATTTTTAACCTCTTTCAAAAATAAAGAAACATTTATATTTTGTTTCCAGAAAAACTACTTGAGGTGGGGGATTTAAAAGGACTGAAAAGGGGGATGAATTCTTCTTATTAGGATACTGATATCTCAAAAACCGAAGATGTTACAGGCGTCCAAAATTGGTATTTGTAGTCTCCTTTAAAAATTAAGAAATACGTATTTTTTGTTTTCAGAAAATCCACTTAAAGGGGAGATAAAAGTATTGAAAAATTAGTAAAATTCCTTGCATGAGGATACTTAAATCTCAAAAACTAAAAATGTTGGAAATGTGAAAATTGGTATTTGGAATCTCTTTTAAAAATAAAGAAACACGTATAGTTATGTTTCCGGATAATCCACTTACGGGGGGTGAAAGAATTGAAAAATTAGTTGAATTATTTGTATGAGCGTACTTACATAAAAAACTAAATATGTTGCAGACAAGAAACTTGGTATTTGGAAAGTGCTTTACAAATACAGGAACATGTTATTTTTTATCAGAAACAGCACTTAACGGGAGTGAAAAGAAGTGAAAATGAATTCAATTATTTTTTATGAAGATACTAATATCCCAAAAACTGAAGATGTTACAGACGTGAAGATTGGTATTTGGAATCTCCTTTAAAAATAAACAAACATGTATTATTTGTTTTTGAAAAATCCACTTAGGGACGGGTGGGAGAAGTATTGATAAAGGGGTTGAATTATTTTTATTCGTTCTACTTATATCTCAAAAAATGAAGATGTTAAAGACATGGAAATAGGCATTTGGAATCTCCTTTAAAAATAAAGAAAATATTTTATAAATTTAATTTTTCGACTTGAAAGAAGACGGTTTCTCACATGTCCAGTTCTATGTCGCATGGTCATCTTATCCCCAAAAGTCAATACCACAAACGTGGTTAACAAAGAGTTTCTGGAGTAAATGAAACTACTTTTCTTGGTTAGTTTTTATACTTTGGGGATTTTCAAATAATATCTTAGTACAGTACTGAGGAACGATTACTTTTATCAAATTACAAAATTCACGCGAGCGAAGCCGCGGATAACTGCTAGCATATATCTAAAATAACTGTCCTGACTGACTGATTCATCATTGCCGAGCCAAAACTATTGGACGTACAGGAATGAAATTTTGGGGATACATTTATATTACAATGTAGGTGCCTGGGAGGATTTTTGGATATTTCGTCGCTAAGGGGGTGAAAAGTGGGGTGAATTTTTAAAATGAATGTATCAATATCTTGAAACCTGAACAGTTTAAAGACATAATTTGTATTTGGAATCTAAAAATAAAGAAACAAGGGTTTTTTTTAATTTTGGAAAATCCTGTTAAGGGGGGTGAAAAAACGGTTGAATACCTTTTATGTGGATACCTATATCTCAAAAACTGAAAATGTTACAGCCATTAAAATTGATAATTGGAATCTCCTTTAAAAATAAAGAAACACGTATTATTTTGTTTTTGGATAATCTACTTAAGGGGTGGAGGACAGGAATGACAAAGGGAGGATGACTTTTTAAAATTAGTATATCTAAAAAACATAAGATGTAACAGTCGTGAAAATTGGTACTTGGAATCTCCTGTAAAAGTAAAGGAACACGCACAATTTGTTTTCTGAAAATCCACTTAAGGGAAAGTGTTAAAGGCGGTAAATTTTTAAAATGAGCATATATTGTATATACAGTACATATAAAAAACTTAACACGTTAGACTTAAAAATTGGTAGTTTTAAACTCTTTTAAAAATAAAAGTAACTTGTATTTGTTTTCTCTAAAAAACACTTCAGTGGGGGGGGGGGGGGGGGGGGCGGGGAGGGGTGAGAAGGGCTGAAAACGTGTTGAATTCTTTTTATGTGGATACTTACATCTCAAAAACTAAAGATGTTACAGACATGAAAATTGGTCTTTGGAATCTCTTTTAAAAATAAACACGTATCCTTTTTGTTTTCGTAAAATCCACTTGAGGGGGTGGGGTGGGTGAAGAGAAGTGGACTTAGTTGAATTATTTTTATGGGGATACTTATACATCAAATACTGAAGATGTTGCAGACATGAAAATTGGTACAGTGGAACCTTGGATTGCGAGCATAATTCGTTCCGGCAACATGCTTGTAATCCAAAGCGCTCGTATATCAAAGCAAGTTTTCCCATAAGAAACAATTGAAACGCGGATGATTCGTCCACAACACAAAAATATTTATTCGCATATCATTTCTAAAACAAAATATAACGTAAAACAAATTAAAGCGTACTTTTCCTTACAATAGAATCATTGTTGGTGTGAGGGAGACGAGAGATGACATGAGAAGAGTTACTGTGTAGCACAAATTTCACTAACGGAATCACTGCCATCTGTTGGCTCACTGGAATTGTTTTCTTTTCATGCAACTTTAAGGAGGAACCTGTCCAATGACTGTTGCTTTTGCCTCTTTTTGAGGATTTCACAAAAATGTGACATTGCAATGTCATTGAACTGATTCATCGCTCGCACTGCTACAGCCTTATTCGGGTGGTGTTTTTCTACAAAATTTTGCACCGTTTCCCACATTTTGCACTTCTCCCGAATCTCAGTTGAAGTGAGAGATTCCATTGACTCCTCCTCTTCCCCGGACGAGATCTCCATAACCTCCTCCTGTTGTTCGCGATGCAGGTCCAACAGTGCGTTGGTGGTCAGTTCCTGGCTATGTTCTTCCACCAGCTCGTGAATGTCCACGCCATTCACCTCCAGCCCCATAGTCTTCCCTAAGGACACAATTTCATCGACAATCGGCAGCTCATTGTCACCAACAATCCCCTCAAAGTCACGTCCAAGAACACAGTCAGGCCACAGCTTTCCACAAGCGGAAGTGAGAGTTCTCTTGGTGACTCCATCCCAGGCTTCATCGATGATCTTCAGACAGTTCACGATGGGGAAATGATTTCTTCCAAACTCTCGGAGGGTAAGGTTTCTTTCTTCGGTCACTTCGAAGCATCGCTGAAATAGTGCTTTGTGTATAGCTTCTTGAAATTCGAAATGACTTGCTGATTCATAGACTGGAGTAGTGGAGTAGTGTTGGGAAGAAGGAAGTTCACCCTAATGAACTTGAATTCCTCCAGTAAGTCGTCCTCAAGGCCCCATGGCCTGGAGGATGAGCAGGAGCATTGTCCATAACCAGCAAGACTTCGAGCGGCAGATTATTTTCTGAAAGGTATTTCTTCACTACAGGACCAAAGACCTCGTTCATCCATTCAACAAAGGAACAGGGGAGGGGAAAAAGTAGGCACACGTGACGCTCGTATTGCGGAACCTCACTCGCTTATCAAGTTACAATTTATTTAAAATGTTTGCTCGTCTTGCAAAACACTCGTAGACCAAGTTACTCGCATTCCGAGGTTTCACTGTATTTGGAATCTCCTTTAAAAATAAGGAAACATGAATTTGTTTGTTTGCAGGAAAAATCTCTTAAGGGGGTAAAAAAATGTGATAAAAGTGATGAATACCTTTTTGATGCTGATGCTTGTTGTTTAAAGGGGCCTAACATCTAAGGTCATCGGCCCAACACCTTTTTGAGGATGCTTATATCTCAAAAACTGAAGATGTTACAGTCATGAAAAGTTTTATTTGGAATTTCCTTTAAAAATAAACACATACCTTTTGTTTTTGTTTTTGGAAAAGCTACTGAAAAGGTGGGGGGTTAACAGCAGGATTGACAAGGGGGGTGAATTTTTAAAATGAGTATATCTCAAAAACGTAACATGTTACAGGCGTGGAAATTGGTATTTTTAATCTCTTTAAAATATAAAGTAACGCATACTTTTTTGTTTTCGGAAAAATCACTTGGGAGGGGGAGAGGGTAAAAAGGACTGAATTATTATTATTATTAGGATACTTGTATCTCAAAATCTGAAGATACTAAAGACATGGAAATTGGTATTTGGAATCTCCTTTAAAAATAAGGAAACATGTATATTTTTTCTTCGTAAAATCCACTTAATGGAGGGTGTAAAAAGGACTGAAGAGGGGTTAAATTCCATTTATGATGATACTTATATCTCAAAAACTGAAGATGTTACAGTTTTTTTTAATATCGATTTGGGGGGGGGGGAAATGAACTGAAAAATGAGTTTAATTCTTTGTATGAGGATACTTATATCACAAAAACGGTGGATGTTACGGGAGTGAAAATTAGTATTTGGAATCTACTTCGAAAATAAAGTAACACACATTTTTGTTGAGGGGGGGAGGACGGAATCAACTTAATGGGGGTGTAAACGGAGCTGAATTATTTTTATGAGGATACAAATAAGAAGTGGACTTAGAACAATACACCCCTAAGGGGTTTTGACTGGTGGATGAGGAATGATGACAAAAATATACGTTTATATGAAACCGTTTGAATTATGAAATAAAATGTAAAATGATATCCTACGTGTTAAATAAGAGAAGGTTTGAAACAAATTTAACCCCTTAGAGAGAGAAATGGGGATTAAGATCCGAAAATTAAAACCTACAACCTGTTTTTCAGTCAGTAACCGGGTTAGGGACAGAATGAATCTCGCGGCGAGGATAGGAATTGTGCTGGCTGCCGAGGCCTGTTGCACTCCTCTGGGGCAATGATTAAAGATTGACAGATGAAATGAATTGATAGTGGAGAGTGTTGCTGGAACAGAAGATGACAGGATAAAGCGGGGTACCCGTAGAAACACCTGTCCCGCCTCCGCTTTGTTCAGCACAAATCTCACATGGCGTGACCGGGATTTGAACCATGGAACCCAGTGATGAGAGGCTGACATGCTGCTGGCTGAGGCACGGAGGCTAAGATCCGAAAACAAATATATTAATTCCTTGCTCTGAAACGGTTTAACATACGAAGAAATAATTCCAAATAGCGGTATATATTTATTTTAAATCCTAGGTGTAAATTAGAAAGTATTTTAAAAAGTTCCACCGCTAAAGTGTCAAATGGGGTTAGCTCCATAAACTAAATTATTCATCCCTCCAAAACCGCTTGGCGTACAAAGTTGTAATTTTACGAGAAGGGTCTTCAAAACATTTCTCCCCCAAGAAGTTTAGATGGTAGTTGACTCTCAAAAACACAATATCCATTCTTCCAAAACAGTTTCAGGCATGAACTTAACTTTTTTTCTGAAGGATTGTCTTCTATATCCTAGATGTTAATAAATATTTCAAAACATTCACCCCTTAAAAAAATTTTCATTCTTCCATTAGTGTTCAACGTAAAAAATCAAAATTTCACAGGTTGGTCGCTTTTACATCCTATATGTTAAATCAGATATGGTTTAAAACATTCAAATTCTTCCCCATGGGGTTCAAGTGAGTGGTAGATTATAAAATAAATAATCATTCCCCCAAAACCTTTTGACGTCCGAACTGGGGACGTATTTTACAGGCTAAGCTGACAGTGGACTCTCCAAAATGTAAAATTTTGAATAATAACTTCATTTTAAAGCCATAGCGAAGCACAGGTATCTTGCTAGTATTTAATATGGAGGCTATGTAGCTTGCCTGGTGGCCATGATCATTAAACCGTTGAGGTCCGAACGGTCTGATACCATGATTAGCCGGTTCGAGTTCCGTTGGTCGAAAAAACTTTACCATCAGAATGTTGACCGGCATGGTAGGAGAGGTAGTGGTATACAATTTCTAATCACTAGATTGTGTGCCAAAAGCCTGGATTTAATTCCAAACCTCTCCGCAGTGCTCATATGGAGTGAGGGCATATGACGCTGTTGATGGTGATTCGTCCATCGGATGGGGATGTCAAGACTTGAGCAGAGCCATTGGTGCTATTCGACAGGAGTAGGCTATGTGCCAGCACCGTCTTTCACCCTATCCCTTCCTACTATCATATATCATGTCATTCATTTCATCTCATTAACTCCTCTAATGAGGTTGACGCCAGCAAGGGCATCCAGCCGTAAAAACCCACCACGACAGATTCATCTCACCTCATACCCAACCCCGTAGAGAAACTTGACAAGGGTTGGACAAAGAAACAAACATGTAGGCTACTTATTGTGAACACAGGTATTTTTACATCTAATTCTGTATATAGAGTTGTGACTTTCAGAGAACTGAGGGAAAACTATAAGTTAGTGTATAAAATTTGAGTTATGTCAGTTCTTCTTCTTCTTCTTCTTAACTACGTAAGATTTGTACTGTAATATAACGAGCATGTATAGTACCACACAATCATTTTTAACTTATTTGTTTTGTATTATGTACTTACCGCGATTACAATTAAATTTCTATGTTCTTTGAAATGATTTAAGAAAATACTAGGCAAACAACTGATAGGGAATCTCCCACCTGGGTAACAGGTCTAAATGCAGATCACTGATAATTGTGCGTACAGATATTTTTTCATCTAAATCTATATACTTATTTAATGGAGTTGTCAACGTGGGTGAAAGGCTTTGTAACATCAAAACTTGATGCGAAGAGATGGCTGCCGGGAGAAACCTGAATCTGAAAGCTAGATGATGCGTAGAGAAAGCAGTTCATAGAATGAAGAACAGCAGCAAGCTTTGAATGTTGTTGTTGTTGCTGCTGTTTTATCAGTAAACACTATACAGATGTAATACGAACGGTGATTCTAATGTGCCGTGAATCGGATCACTGTATCAATTCAGTAACGTGAACAGAATCAAATGAATCTATTCAGTAAAATGAATCGAATATCCCATCACTATCCCATACACTGCAACCATACTATAGCTGGGGTCTTACCAGACGTATATGCCCTCTCCTTTACATCCTTACTCCAACTCCTAAATACCCTCATAACCATGTGCAGAGGTCTGTACCCTTTATTAAAATCATATTTATGTGACTTCCCCAATGAAGATCTTTATATTAACACCTAGGTACTTACAATGATTCCCAAAATGAACTTTCACCCCATCAACGCAGTAATTAAAACTGAGAGGACTTTTCCTATTTGTGAAACTCACAACCTGACTTTTAACCCCGTTCATCTCACAACATTATTGAGGTCATTTTACAGTTGCTCACAAACTTTTAATTTTATTACTCTGTACAGAATAACATCATCTGCGAAAAGCCTTATCTCTGATTCCACTTCTTTACTCATATCACTTATATATATAAGAAAACATAAAGGTCCAATAATACAGCCCCAAGGAATTCCCCTCTTAAGAACACAGGACTGCAGACTTTAATCAGTGCCACTAATGCTTTAATGTGCAAGAAAAATGTTGAACTGAATTAGTTTGTCTTATTCCAAATCTAAAATATTTTCCTGTGTCTCAGTGAAAGTAGAACGCTCTTTTCGGCTTGCGAGTGATAAATACTACAACTTCTCCATGGAAAACCTAGAAAAAATTTTTGGCCTTTATTGTGAGGGCAACTACGGGAATAGCGATGAATAAAATACCATAAAGAAAATAAACTATTCAATCTGTGTTAGATGTGTTCAAAGTAAATAAATGTGGTACCCTGTTATACTATTATCATTCTTAAGCAAATTATTGGTGCCTATTTTACATTTTTATAGAACCTAAATAAAGCTATATGGCTTTTTTTTTTTGATCCCAACTTTCTGCTGTCTAATAATGGCCATATTCTTAGTCTAACAATGAGAGGGGAGAGACTGTTTTTACTCAATTACCAGCTCAGTCATAACCACCGACCCATTTGAAGATTTAGAACTAGGTGCCCTCAGATAACTGAACAGTAGTTATGTGATCTGATACCAGTATAGGCACATTGGAACCAACAATCAGATCTATCAATACTGAACAAGTAACACCCAGTCCCATCCCAATAGACAGAGCCATCAGTCAATACGCTTGGCTTATGTGACCTGCAAAACCAATGGTAGTTTCTAAGAACATAGTTTTGGCTTTTTGCTAGCATCAGCTACTCCACACAGTGGAAGATTTTACATACCAGATTTAAGGTTTCATAACATTAGCAGTTTACTTACTGTTTCAATTTGTTTCTGCCACTTAATACTACAGAAGAAGATATTTCATGCATACTTAATTACATACAGGACAAAAAAATTCATTTTAAAAGTTATTAGACATTGTCTAGACCTACTATCCTTATCTGTGTGGATATAATATAAAAGGAATCACTGTGGTTCCCAAAGAAATCCATTGCAGTCTGTCTACAATTATTAATATATACAACTTTTACATATATACAACTACCTTTTACTCATTTGTGCTGCCATAATCTAATTTCTGGGAAGCAACACACTGCAATACATGACAACTACACTTGAAGCATGGGTGACCCTAAAATGATGGTGGTGGTGGTGGTGGTGGTGGTGGTGGTGGTGGTGCAAAGGGCGAAGCTCTACTCCCTTGCCTTGCATTACCCATCCACTTACAAAATTAGTATGAATTCATTTTACAGATAATGTAATATTACCAATAATTACTATGTTACCTCCCGGCTCAAAACAGTTTTTTTTTTTTTTTTTTAAACATAAAAGTAAAACTGATTGGCCAAATTAAGAGACCTCATTTCTACCGTAAACTGCTGACTTATCAGTAATCTTGAAGTAGGGTTAAAATAAACATTAAAGCAAGTTCATATAAATTATTTATTGCTAGTTCATTGCCCTGAATTAACTTAATATGCAACCTGTTAGAACTTCTGCTGAAACTAATTCCTCTTGCCTCTTCTTCTAGTCTTCTTTTAGATTTTTCAGGAACTCAGCTCCAGAATCTCTATTGGGAACTGGAACTGAGGAACAGATGAGGATTATATTTCAGTTGTATTTAGTATGTCTATTAGAAAGGAATAATGGTAGAATGTTGAATTTAAGAATAATTAATGGAAAGGAACACACAAGTGACTTGAATATAAAAATAGAAGAGTACAGATTAGAAATCAAAATAAAAACAAAGATTAAGAATAGCACATTTTGGTTCTTTCTATAAATAGCCAGAACTAAGATGTATAACAATTAAATAACTCAATAATTTAGCTTTCAAGGGATGGTTTTCTACCACTGACACTTCTTCACTGTCTTGTTCATGTAGTTTCTTTCAGTACACAACTTTTGTCACCGACAGTATATACAGCACCTAGCAAATGTTGAAGACCACTGGCGAAAATCAATCAATGAACTCCTGGCCCTGCATTTATTGTACGAAAACTGGTCTGCAAAATATTTTGTGGCTTATTTGTTCTAATATACGCATTATGAAAAGCAAATATTCAAATAACTAATATAGTTTAACAGTTATAATTTCTTAAACATTTTGAGAACCTATTAAAAAAACAATTTTGGGTGTAAAGACCATCCTGTTCAGTAAAGTACTTTTTTTCTTTCTAAATAACGATTCAATAGAATGTATAGCGGCTTAAAATCTGAAAGTTGAAAGTATCATAGAGCCGTTCATTTCTGAGGATGTTCTTTTAGAAATTTTGCACTAAAATAATAAAAAATAAACACTGTATTTAGAAATAATTGAAAAATCTCTGGAATAAGCTACCGTCACCGAACTTGCATTCTTCGAGTAGTACAGGCTTCACTCAACAAATTGCAGGGGTCGATACGTGTTACAGATCGCTGACGGGTGTCTTATCTTTGACGTTAGAGTCACCATCTGAATTGGGAAGCAAGTGTCGTGAAAAATGCAGAAAAAGAAAACCTGTTATACTTTCATTTTTCAGCTTTTATGGAAATAGGCCTATATATCCTATTGGCTAGGTACCTATTTGGAAAAAATTAAATAGTCATAACACCTGCTGTAGTTCAGTGAACAGGGTGGCCCTTACACCCAAAAGAGGGGTACTTTTATAGGTTCTCAAAATGTTTCAAATATTATAACTCATAAACTTTATTCGATATTTCAACGGTTGTTTCTCATAAGTTGTATATCAACACAAATAAGCAAAAAAATATTTGCAGACCAATTTGTACCATAAATGTAGGAATAGGAGTTCATTAACTGATTTTTACCAGTGGCCTTAAACTATTGTTAGGTACTGTAATTTATGGCTTAAATGGTTTGAAGATCGTAACTTCTAAATTGACATTTTGGCACCGTCTAGTGTTTATGCGTGGACGCAAAAACATCCAACATGTCCCAAGATGTCATTCATATCAAATTGTATCGGAAGGGTTCATCTCGAAACCTGGTTGCCAACTCTCTTGTTAACATTCACCACATGGTTAAGTGTATATAGTTGGATGAAACACGGCTCAATACAAGCAATACTCTGGAAAAAGTTTGGGCAGATAATTTTATAGTAGTGCCCACTGAAAAGAGTGGGTAAGAATTGCACAACACGTTAGTACAGCAAACAAATTTGTACCCAACTTATGGGTGAACTGAAGCTTGCCACAAAAAGTTTTTTTTTGCTAGGGGCTTTACGTCGCACCGACACAGATAGGTCTTATGGCGACGATGGGATAGGAAAGGCCTAGGAGTTGGAAGGAAGCGGCCGTGGCCTTAATTAAGGTACAGCCCCAGCATTTGCCTGGTGTGAAAATGGGAAACCACGGAAAACCATCTTCAGGGCTGCCGATAGTGGGATTCGAACCTACTATCTCCCGGATGCAAGCTCACAGCCGCGCGCCTCTACGCGCACGGCCAACTCGCCCGGTGCCACAAAAAGTTAATACTTTGAAGACTGAGTGGGCGAAGTTACATCTTACACTATGGACTGAGCATTTTAGAGCATTTCAACACCTTTTATATAAAAATAAATGATAACCGTACTTCCAGACCCAAACCTGAATTCAGCAATGTTTTCACTTTGCATGCTTACCTTGTCTTTCAATGCTGGAGCAAAATCACTCATCTTTTAAATAAATTAAAAAAAAAAAAAACCCTTTATCTTTCATTTTCTTTTAAATTTTTACAATGTATATTCAAATCATGAAACGTAAGTTAGTTGCACACAGCATGGTACATTTACGGAACACAACATACATAGTAATCATTGATAAATGAAAAATTAACATTAATTACAATTATTTGTGAAAATTGTGAAAATAACTCAAAACATTTCAGGAAACACAAGCCAACATTATATTGCTCACAACAGTAATGAGTCTCTTTCCGCACTGTCTTTCCTAATATAGCTTTCCTGCTTTCAGCAAAAACTTTACATCGTCTCTGTAGCCACTGAGATTTCTCAGATGCAGAAATTTTCTTTGGAAAATGCCTTGCCGACAAGCAATTCACAGTAAAAGCTACATTCATATCTGTGATCAACTGTACACACCTCTGTCAACTAACATTTGTGCTAGTTTGCAATGTAGTCAGAAAGATGAACCAACTGTCCTAGTTTCCTTATACAAGATAAAAGAGCTGATTGCCACAGTCATGAATACATGGAAAAACCACTTTTTTTCCGCCCACTTTATCACTATGGTCTAAACAAGTTTTTGTTCCGATTGTAATCAACAATAGCATCGGGCTTCCTTTTTCAAACACCATGTTTAGTTTTCATGGGAAAATTGGTGGCCATCATTCTCTGCTTAGTTGAAAGTAAGTAAACGTCTCTGGTATCTTTCCATTTTAGTCCAAAGAAAAAGTCATTTCGTTGAATGGAGAGTTAATTCTCTTGATAGTTATTTTATTACCCAAGTAACAATATTTATCCACTTCCTTCAAGACTTCATTTCCTAATGTAATATTTCCTGCATCACATGACTTTGTACGACTGCACTCCATTACTTTTGTTTTGGACTTATTTATTTTCATCTTGTACTCCTCAGCCAAGACTCCGTCCATACAATTCAGCAACTTCTCCAGATTTCTGCAGTCTCAGATGAAATAATATCATTGGCAAATCTCAGGGTTTTGATTTCCTCTCCTTGGATTGTAATTCCCTTTCCAAATTCTTCTTTGATTTCCCTTACTGTCTGTTCTGTATAAACATTGAAAAGGAGAGGGGACAAACTGCAGCCTTGCCTCACCCCTTTCTGGATTGCTGCTTCTTTTTCATACCCTTCGATTCTTATCTCTGCAGACTGATTTTTATATAGATTGTAGACAATTCTTCTTTCTCAGTACGTGATCCCGATCACTTTCAGATTCTCCGCCATGTATGTGGGCTTACCCTTGTTAATTCGATCCTCTAAGATCAGACGTAAAGTCAGGATTGCTCCACATGTTCCTACATTTCTTCTGAAGCAAAATTGATCTTCTCCCAACTTGGTTTCAACTTGTCTTTCCATTCTTCTGTAAATAATACATGTTAGAATTTAATAGGTGTGAGATACTAAACTAATGGTGTGGTAGATTTCACACTTGTCCGCACCGGCTTTCTTGGGAATCGGTATAACAACATTCTGTCGGAAATCGGATGGCACTTCTCCTGTCTCAAACATCTTGCACACTAAATGGAATAACCTTGCTATGCTGGTTTCTCTTAAAGCAGTCAGTATTTCAGAGGGAATGTCATCAATTCCAGGTGTTTTGCTCCTATTTAGGTCAATCAAAGCTCTGTCGAATTCTGACCTCAAAATTGGGTCTCCCATTTCATCAGCATCAACAGCCTCTTCTTCTTACAGAACCATATCATCTACGTCCTTACTTTGATACAACTGCTGTATATGTTCCTGCCATCTTTCTGCATTCTCTTCTTTTCCTAGAAGTGGTTTACTATTTGAGCTCTTAATATTCATACACCTACTTTTCTTTTCTCCAAAGGTTTCCTTGACTTTCCTGTATCCAGCATGAACCAACTAAACAAGTTTTTGTTCCAATTGTAATCAACAATAGCATCGGGCTTCCATTTTCAAACATCATGTTTAGTTTTCATGGAAAAATTTGTGACCATCGTTCTGCGCTTAGTTAAAAGTAAGTAAACAACTCTGGTATCTTTCCATTTTAGTCCAAAAATTAAAGTCATTTCGTTGAATGGAGAGTTAATTCTCCTTGCACTTCTCCTTCAGCCATTCTTCATTAGCTGCCCTGCACTTCTTATCCACTTCATTCTTCAATCACCTGTATTCTTTCCTGCCCTCGTTCATCGATCAGGCCTAGTATCTCCCGAGTTATCCATTGATTCATAGTTGATCCTTCCTTTCTTCATAACATCTCTTCAGCAGCCCTACTGACCGCATTCTTCAAGACTGTTCATTCTTGTTCTACTGTGTTTCCTTCAGCCTTTCCGTTTAGTCCTTGTGCAACATGTTTCTTGAAACAATCCTTCACACTCTTTTCCTTCAACTTGTCTAGATCCCATCTCCTTGCATTCCTTCCTTTCTTCAATTTCTTCAACTTCAGATGGCATTTCATAACCAACAAGTTGTGATCAGAGTCCACGTCTGCTCCTAGGAAAGTTTTACAATCCAACACCTGTTTCCTGAATCTCTGCCTAATCATAATGAAGTATATTTGATACCTTCCAGTGTCTCCAGGTCTCGTCCATGTGTACAGCCATTGTTTGTGGTGTTTGAACCAAGTATTAGCGAGGACTAAATTGTGATTGGTGCAGAATTCAACAAGCCGACTTCCTCTTTCGTTCCTTTGTCCCAATTCGAATTCTCCTACTGCATTACATTCTCTTCCTTGGCCTACTACTGCATTCCAGTCTCCCATCACAATTATATTCTTGCCACCTTCTACATACTGTATTAAATCTTCTATCTCTTCATATATTCTTTCGATTTCCTCATCATCCGCTGAACTAGTAGGCTTATATACCTGAACTATTGTAGTGGGCATTGGTTTGGTGTCTTACCTGCTGCCCTATTTTCTTATTCATTATTAAACCAACTCCTGCATTTCCCCTGTTTGATTTTGTGTTAATAATTATGTAGTCACCTGACTAAAAATCCTGCTCTTCCTGCCAACATACTTAACTTACACCAACTACATCTAACTTTAGTCTATCCATCTACCATTTCAGATTCTCTAATCTACCACAATGATTCAAACCTCTAACATTTCACGCTCTGACTCACAGAATGTCAGTATCCATCTTCCTGATGATCGACCCCTCTCGTGTAGTCCCCACCCGGAGATCCGAATGGGGGACTATTTTACCTCCGGAATATTTTACCCAGGACGAAGCCATCATCAGTACATCATTCATACAGAGAGAGCTGCATGTCCTTGGGAGTTAGTTACGGCTGTAGTTTCCCGTTGCTTTCAGCCATGCAGCAGTATCAACACAGCTAAGTCATGTTTGAGTATTATTACAAGGCCACATCAGTTAATCATCTAGACTGCCGCCCTTGTAACTTCCGAAAGGGTGCTACCCCCCGTTTAGATGAACCATTCGTTAGTCTGGTTTCTCGACAGATACCCATCCGATATGGTTGCACCTGCGGCTTGGCTATCTGCTTCCTTGAGACACGCAAGCCTCCCCACCGCGGCAAGGTCACATAGTTCTCAGGCAAGAATTTCAGACCTATCACATACCAGTGTAACTGCTCATTGGAGACTCTCATGCCCTTCAAAACAGCAAGGAAGAAGGGAAACAAGAATCAGGATGTGGAAGATAAGCAGGATAAGGAAGGCTTTACAAAGAAGCGAGTACAATGGCCACCAGGCATATAAAGTATATGGTAGAATATCATGAAAAATAAGAAGTAAGACCTTATTGAATGAAGTGGAGACATAGACTACTCAAGAAGCATACTGTTTATACCATGTTTCCAAAAGAATGGAAAGAACACCACAAAGATGAATAAAAAAATACAAATACAATAAGAACAGTCTGAATTCAGAAACTGAAGATCAGCAGACATACAAAATGTGTAAAATTGTTCGGAGTATGAGAAGGACATCCGGTCTAGAAAGCCAAGAATAACGGCCAAGAGGATTCGTTGTCCTGACCACAGATACCTCCTAATCTGCAGGCCTTTTGGCTGAGCAGTGGTCACTTGGTAGACCAAGGCCCTTCAAGGGCTGTAGTGCCATGGGGTTTGGTTTTTTATGAGAAGGACATGCTGATGACCTTTATAGATTTGAAAAATATCTATGTCTATTATTTTTTTTTTTTTTGCTATTGGCTTTACGTCGCACCGACACAGATAGGTCTTATGGCGATGATGGGACAGGAAAGGGCTAGGACTGGGAAGGAAGCGGCCGTGGCCTCAATTAAGGTACAGCCCCAGCATTTGCCGGGTGTGAAAATGGGAAACCACGGAAAACCATTTTCAGGTCTGCCGACAGTGGGGTTCGAACCCATGGTCTCCCGAATACTGGATACTGGCCACACTTAAGCGACTGCAGCTATTGAGCTCGGTATTATTATTATTATTATTATTATTATTATTATTATTATTATTATTATATAACTTTTATTCTAACTGCTGGCAGTCATAACACACTAGGATAAATAACATTGTTATTCCTTTAATGGAATATTATTGCATGTCCACCAATTAAATGCTTTAACAATTTAACTCTAATCAAGAATTAGCCATATAAATGTAGTACATGTTTTAGTCTATGTGACCTCCTCCAGCTACAAAATATATAATTTACACTGAACATACAAAATAGTGGTGTACATTGAAGTCATTAAAAATCACTTAAAAAGGGTAAAAACAAGTTTTGCAAATCATAAAAAATTGAATTATCAATCTTAAATAACATGTATAAATTCTAGGAAATTCTTTGATACCAGTTACCTGTTAGCATCACTCTTGATAATGGTCACCAAGAATATACAAAGGGCACTAGGATAGTTTTGCAATATGCAAAAACGGTTGGCTGGACACCCGTTATGGCGAGGGATGAAAAGAGGGGTGAAAACTGGTCTAGAAGACAGCAAGGCGCGACCTTCACACCAGTTGTTACCAAGAAGTAGGATTGAAAGCAAGTTAAGACGTCAGTGTGGTCTAAAGGTGAATATCGCGCAATTATCCGCTACAATTTTGCTCGTAGATTAACTGTTGACCAGTGCCTGAGGGAAATGACTCCTGTGCTGGGGAAAGACTGTCCATATCGGACAACAATTTTCCGCTGGTACAAAGAGTTCCAGAGTTGGGGTTGAAGACGATCCTCGTTCTGGGTGACCGTCTGAATCAATGACTGAGGAAAACATTGAAGCTATGAGGAAAATGTTGCAGCAAGAGAGGCGGTTGACATATCGGCAGGTAGAAGAGACCCTCCACATCCCTGCATCAGCTATTCATTCAATTCTACACGACCATCTCCATGTTAGAAAGGTTTGTTCCCTTTGGGTGCCCCATTCATTTTCAGAGGAACAAAGGGTACATCAAGAGAAATGGTGCCGAGAAATGCTAAAACAGTTTGAAAATGGGCCTTCACGTGACATCAACAGCATTGTTACAGGTGACGAAACTTAGCTTTATTATTACAATGTCCCAACAAAATCCTGTTTGAAGATGAGGGTACTCCTGTGACTGTGCGAAAGTCAAGGTCAGTGAAGAAAAGGATGATTGCAGTATTCTTCACTAAATGGGGCATCCTGACTCGGGTTGTGCTAGAAACACAAAGGACAGTTACTGCGAAGTGGTACAGTTAGACTTGTCTGCCTCAGGTCATCCAGGCTCTCAAGCAGCTCCGTCCAAGGTCACGGCTCAACACTTGGCTCTTGCATCACGACAATGCTCCAGCACATCGTGCTAATGTAACAATGGATTTTCTTGCCAGAGCAGGTTTACTGTGCTTGATCACCCTGCATACAGTCCTGATCTTGCCCCATGTGACTTCGCACTCTTCCCAGAAGTGAAGATGAAGCTGAATGGGCGGCGTTTTGCAACCGACAAGAAGCTTTTGGCAGCATGGGATCAAGAGAGTGAAAATGTAACAAAAGAAAAGTGGCAGAGTTGGTTCAGTGACTGGTTTCGACGTATGGAGAAGTGTATTGAGTGTGGTTGAAATTACTGTATTTTGAAAAGTCTAAAGCGTTCACTCACATTGCAAAACTTTCCTAGTGCCCTTTGTACGAATAATTATACAAAAATCCCATTTTACAAGTCATATGAAATTCACTCATAAAAAAAAGAGACAGTCACAAAGTAACGAGGTACAGTTGG
This sequence comes from Anabrus simplex, assembly GCF_040414725.1. NCBI lineage: Eukaryota > Metazoa > Arthropoda > Insecta > Orthoptera > Tettigoniidae > Anabrus > Anabrus simplex. Next base: position 260,589,867 of record NC_090266.1, read on the forward strand.
GATGGCCAGTATAGAACATTGATTGACTATGTAATCACGAATAAAGATGGTGGCAGATACATCACAGATGTAAAGGTCATCCCTAGTGAAAGCATGGACAGTGACCACAGATTGCTGGTAGTAGACTTCAAACTTAAGACCAATGAAACGCAGAGAATTATTATGAAAAAACCAAGGGTTAAAAGTTGGAAGTTGCAAAAAGTCCAAATAAAGGAAGAATACAAACTAAGGATTCAACAGAGTCTGTCAAAGGGTGAAGTAACCAACGTTAATGAAGAGTGGAAAGCTTTAAAAGACACCTTTGTGGGAGAAGCCAAAAACCTATATGGAGTTACAAGTTCCATCAAAAGAAAAAAGGAGACACCCTGGTGGAATGATAGAGTGAAAACAGCAGTGAAAGAAAGAAACCAAATAAAGAAGGCACTGGACAAGGAAAAACAAAAACAGGGGCAACGCAATGAACAAGAAGTACAAAGAACATTGTAAGGGAAGAAAAAGAGAAGAAATGGAATGATTTTGAAGACAAACTGGAAGAGGACAGTAGAGGAAATATGAAACTGCTATACAGAGTCGTTTAATGTCAAGAATTTCATTTTGGTCCGTATTGAATCGAAATTTACAATTTAGCTAAGGATAAAAGTTTCCACCTGTTCAATTCAATAAAATAGTGAAGTATTAAAATATCACATATTTATTATCTGTCATTTAGGGACTGGTTTCGGCACCTCCCTGTGCCATCATCAGCCTAGAAAATTTTGCAAGGCTTTTTACATAGCTACATACCCGGTCCCTAAATGACAGATAATAAATATGTGATATTTTAATATTTCACTATTTTATTGTATTGAACAGGTGGAAACTTTTATCCTTAGCTATACAGAGTAGTGAAAAACAAGCGAAGGGTTCAAGAGGCCATAAAAGCAATAGAACATGATGATGGAACTCTGGCACTAGAAGAGGGAGAAATTAAACAGGAACTCAAGATCTATTTCCAAAAGTTGCTGAATGGAGATACAGAAAATATAACAACGGATAGAGGAGAGCTAAGTCGAGGAACCACCACTGAACCATCAATTACATGGCTTGAGGTTGAAAATGTGCTCAAGAGCATGAAGAAAGGAAACAGTGGGCATAGACGAACTTAAGTGCAGATATGCTGAAAGCGGTGGGAATTCCAGGAATCCAATGGCTCTACAGACTGCTCAACAAGATATGGGAGGAAAATACTATTCCTGAGGACTGGAAGATGGGCATCATTGTACCTCTGTTCAAGAAAGGAAGCCAACAAAAATGTACTAATTATTGTGGTATTACACTGCTGTCTCATCCTGAAAACATTGGAAAAAATAATATAGACCAGAATCTTAAATATTGTTGAACCAATTTTGGAAGAAGAGCAGTATGGTTTCAGACCAGGAAGGTCAACTACAGACTTTATATTTGCAATTAGGATACTAATGGAAAAATACTGGGAAAAGAACAAGCCTTTATTTCTAATATTTTTGGACATTGAGAAAGCCTACGACAGTGTACCAAGGGAAAGAATTTGGTAATGCATGAAAGAACTTCAAGTGCGAGACAGCCTCATAGACAAAGTGAAAATGTTGTATAGTGGGAATACAAGTTGTATTCAAGTACGACGTGGTTTGTCGGACTGGTTTGAAACAAAGAGAGGAGTGCAGCAGGGCAGCTCATTGTCACCACTTCTATTTATTATTGTGATGGATGTAGTAATGAAATCTATTAACAGGAAACAAAATGGAGATATCAAAGCCTTCACATTTGCAGAAAGAATCTGTTGCAATCTGGAGTGACTCAGAAGAGGAATTGAGAGAGAAAATGCAAAGCTGGAATGAGGAGTTTAAGAAATATGGTTTAAACATCAGTAAGACCAAGATGGTGGTGATGAAAGTGTATAGGGAAGGTGCAGAACCAACAGTCATGTTAAATGAAGCCCAACTGGACAGCATTCCTATTTTCCAATACTTGGGTAGCGTTTAATCAAACGACAACCTAGCAAAATATGAGGTGAACAATCGAATCAATATGGCAACACAATTTTACCACCAGGGTAAGACACCTGCTGTGGGATGAGCAAATACCTAAGAAAACAAAAATGACATTGTAAAAGTCTTATTATACACCAATTCTTACATACAGTCTCGAAAACACAACACTGACCAATAGAGATAATTCCAAACTCCAGGCAGCTGAAGTGAAATTCCTAGGCACTATGATCCAGAAAACCAGGAAAGACAAGATTAGGAATGAGAAAATTAGAGAAGAAGTAGGAATAAATGATTCTCCCTCAATAAGATTCAGATATCAAGACTGAAGTGGTTTGGTCACACGAAGAGGAGGCCAGTTAACAGAACTGCTAGGAAGAAATTTGACAGTAAAGTAGAAGGAAGACGACTTGTGGGAAGGCCACAAAGGAAATGGATAGATTTAGTTAAGAACGATGTACTGTTGAGAGGTCATGATTGGGACAACTTGGTGGAGGAGGAATGGTACAAGGAGAGGATGAGATGGAGGAGGCTCATATACCACACCCAGGAAACTGGAGATGGTTTAGGATGATGGTGATGATGATGAAACATTGAGCAACATATATAAAAAGTTCAGAAAGTTCTTTGGTGCAATTTGACAATTTGTATCACTCTTAGTGATCATCAACTAAATCATACTGAATCATAGAAGAAAAATATATTTTCCATGTCATTTAAAACCAATCATCAACCTAGAGTAGCATATAAAAAAAATCTATAGTTCTTTAGCATTTTTAATGTTGTTAGTGCAATCTTTAGCAAGCCAGACACAACACGATTTCCACTCATGAGTATATGATGTCAACAAGGAACTGGAATACATCATCCACTCATTTCCTGTGTTGACATGAAACATCACTAGAATGAATTTATTTCAGGTTAATTGGTTGATCCACATCCGACATGCTGCAGAATTTACAGTGATTAGTGAATAGATTTTATTTTAACACACAAATTCAAAATTGGAACTCTTCAACCATTATTCAAAAACAATGTCAACAGTTCAACAACTCTAAAGGCTACTCTAGGTTGAAAATTAATTCCAAATGACTTGTAAAATATATTTTCCTTGAATAATTAGATATATTTTATTTGACTATCATTACAGCAGTCACAATTTCAGAAGGCCCTTTGCCTGGTGTGCTCCTCAGTAAATCACGTAGCTTTCATCCCATAGCGTGCAAATGGAAATGCATCTCCAGTCGACTGTGGTGAGAGATACAGGGTCAGCAACATCACAGTCAGGAAATAAGACTCTTCTTTCTCTCTGTGCGGTCAAGGGCCTTCCCAAGTGGTGTCTTATGGCTTCTGTACACTATTTTGTATGTCCAATGTAAATTATGTTTCTTTGTAGCTGAAGGAGGTCACACAGACCAAAGCCTGTAGTACATTTACTTAATTTTGAGTATTGAATTGGCAGAAAAACAATAATATTCCATTAAAGGAATAAAAATGTTGTATACTTATAAGTCAATACAGAACCAAAAATGAAATATATTCATTTTAACACACTAGGATGTAGAAATTTTTTCTTGCAGGATTTCTTTATCCCACCAAATCCAACAAAATGAAGTTGTCACTTTTAAACACTTTTAAATGTCACCACCTAAGCTGGGATTGAACTCACTAGATATATAGTGAAGGGGCTGCCTGGCCGAGGCAGTAAAGGCGTGCTTGGTTCGCCCGGAAGGACGTGGGTTTGAATCCCCGTCAGGAAGTCATAAAATTTAAGAAACGAGATCTCCACTTCCGGAGGTGCATATGGCCCTGAGGTTCACTCAGCCTACACCAAAAATGAGTACCAGGTTAATTCCTGGGGGCAAAGGCGGCCGGGCGTAGAGCTAACCACTCTACCCCATCACGGGCCGCGGTTAACAAGGGTGGAAGCCTTTACCTTCCACTCCTCCAAGGGCCTTCATGGCCTGTACGGAGGTGACTTTGTCTTTGTACAGTAGGTTTATAGTGACCAACAGAAATACAGTTGGATTCGAACCCACTATCTCCCTGATGCAAGCTCACATCTGCATGACTCTAACCACACGGCTAACTCGCCTGGTATCTGCATCTTAATTAGGGTAAAGAATGTTAATGATGTCCTTTTAAAGTCACGTGCATGTCTCTACAAGGTAATTATTTTGCTTCTCTCTTCTTGAAATAATAAAATATCAAACATAACCACTGTCTTCCCATTGCTTCTCTTACCCAATCATATTGAGGGATATGAAGAGAAGCAACTATAGGACAGGAATTGGTTAAGGCTGTAGTTTGTTCTCCCTCCTATTCAATGTTTATATAGAAAAGCTGGTAGAGGAAATCAAAACTCAGAGATCTGCCGATATGATTTTATTTGAGTCTGTAGATGATCAACGATTTGGAGAAATAGCTGAATGCTAGTCTCAGGAAGGAAGTGCACGATGAAAATAAATCTGAAACAAAAGTAATGGAATGCAGTACAAGTCAGCTGATGCAGGGAATATCAGATTAAGAAATGAAGTTTTAAAGGAAGTAAAAGATTATGGTCTTAAATGAGGTACAGCCCCAGTATTTGCCTGGTGTAAAAATGGAAAACCATCTTCAGGGCTGCCGATTGTGAGATTAGAAACCACTATCTCCCAAATGCAAGGTCACAGCTGCGCAACCCTAATTGTACGGCCAACTCACTTGGTGGAAGTAAATTAATGCTGTTACTAGGGTTGTAGTGTAACTAATGTTGGCAGAGGCAGCTTAGCCAAGCAAGGAAAACAGATGTGTGTATTTGAAAGGAATTTCTGAACATCTCTGAGAGTAACCTGGTGATGCATGGCAGAGAAACGTGGACTATAACTGCACAGGATAGTATAGGATAGGATAGGATAGGATAGGATTGCATAGGGGTGTAGGGTCTGATGACCTAAACCTACCGCACTCTACAGCTGACACCCACCTGTTTGTAGCAGCACTCACTCTTACTAATCTAGGGTGAAACATTCACAGTAAAACTCCTTCCATTACCTTTGCTACAGTCTCATTCTCTTTTTCTCAATGAACTATCAGAGTGAGCAAAGATACAGCATTTGCACTTGAAATGTTGCACCTGATCAAATGTAATTTCAACTATCCAGTATTCTTACATTTCCCCCCAACATCACTTATCTTTGAAAGACTGATCTTTTATAACTCCCTAATTGTTTGTCCAAGATATGAAATGTTTTACCAGTTGATCAACATGATCATATCATCATACACCTAACTACTAGCAGATTTCTGCTTTACAGTTCTCATCCATACAAGTGTAATATTTCAGGAGATCATCCACATAATGAACAGTAGCAGTATACCTATTCTCCTGCAGATCAATTTTTCACAAAATATTACTTCTGATTGTCTATTACTGCTCTCAACCACCTGGAAGACACCTGAACAAAATACTGATCCTATTATTCTATAGCCTGTTTACTATTCTCTTTACTTCTTCCATCAGAATTCTGTTTCCATCATAGCTATTACTGGAAAAGTATTTATTTTCGTCAAGCATGTTTCCAAAACTTCCATCAGTCCAGTTCTTCATTAGAATCTACTCTGGATACACAGTAACCTCTTCAAAATTTCTCCTTTACTCCATTAAAATTCATAATTACATTTCAAAAGGATTTCTCTACACCTAATTTTCCCCATTTATTTCTGAAGCCCTTTCATAAAAATTATTTAACTCTGATCGTTCCTTTATACAAGGCTCTCTCTCTCTCTCTCCTGTACTGCTCTTCTGAATGCACCATCAACACACATTTCTTTCTGTTTTCCATTTATTTGTTGCCTTAGGTTCTACATTACATTATGATTAAAATGTACTCTTTTTTATTTCACCACTTTACGAACTACTGATCAAAAATAATACCTTGCTACTTCTAAACCTGCATCTCAACATTTCTCTGATTCTATTTCAAAGTCCTGAACATCATAACTGCCTAATCTCAGGAACTTTTCACTGATCATATCCATGTATTTCTATCCAATCTCATTGTTTTGATATTTTTCCAGATAATTTGTTAACATATACAGCCAGTATTCAATTCTTAGTTGATTTTAGTATGCTATTGGTTGTGAAACAAACAATAAATTTCCCAAATGATGTGCATTTTCAACAAATTTCGTGAATTAAAAGTTAGTAATGATAATCTATTATTGAACTGATAAGCATAATCTCACAACTATACTGCTGAATATTCTTGTACTTCATTTAATTTGCAACAGCCTCCACCATACCATACCCATGTAGCAATTGTCTCAAATACCTTCCACATTTTCTCCAGATTCATCCAAGATCTTTTTCATATCTACTATTCAGTTTCCTAACCCAGAATCTAAATCAACCAATAACACAACACTATTTTTTTCCCTGCTGGTTCTCATAAGTATCTGATAAAACTTATCCACCTGGTTCTGACTTGTAGCAAATATTCTGCACCACATCCAGCACTAATGGTACCAATTACCAAATTGACTTAAATATATGGATATACTCTATTCACTCGTGTTGGTAACACTGTCAATAATAAGTAGAACTAGCAAGTCTTAGTATATACATTTACGAAGAGAGCTCCAGCCCCAGTGTCAATTAACTGGATAGTTCAGGTGAGTCTGTTACACATGAACAGTCATGAAATATTCATGTTATTTTCCCTCAAATCCCATCTCTCCTAAGCACATCAACAAGCAAAGACAGGTATGCCAAATTCAAGAGAATACACAATATTTCATTGGTAAGATAGCAAACAGTCTTAGCATTGTTGAAGATTATAACTGCTCCTCATATACAGGTATTCCACTGTTGACATATAGTCAAGCAAAATTAATCAGCTCATTCCTATAATACAATACTTGCAGTTTGTGTCTCCAGCATAGTTTTGAAATTTATTTATTTATTTATTTATATCATGTCGGAAGTGTTACATATAAAGATGTACACAAAAAAAAGTCTATAGAAAATAAATATAAATAAACGGTGCACCAAAGGTTCATACTATGGTGCACCAGAAATCAGCAACGTCTAGTGCATTCCTCATCGCCTCAAGCAGCTCGGCCGTAGTTTGCACTTCACCACAGTCACACAAAACAGAATCCACAGAATATCCCCACTTGTGCACATTGATCTTGCAGCCTATTTGGAGATCTCCAAGTTGTCCAGTACTCCATGAGCTGGTAATTCTTCACAAGGTGTTTTCTATCGTCCAAGATGCTCAACCCTAGTTTGCCACAAAGTGAGTCTTGCATGCTGTTGTTTTCCTTCAAGTTTCTGTGTGGCCTTTAAGGAACTTTTGCGTGATCCTAACCGTGATGGTGCTGGTTGGAGTTTATACAGTGGATGAGCTTGGGATTTTAATCTGGTGTTGTTCTCCGTATGGGCTGCTACCTCACATCGGACATCAGGACGTGCGACACCAGCAAGATAGTACAATTTTTCTCGCAGTGTAGGTCTAGACAGCCTGCGATGAAGCAACACGTTTCATTGATTGTCACGTCTACTTCTTTCGTATGGCAAGATCTGTACCATTCTGGGCAAGCATACTATGTTGCTGAGTAACATAATACTAGTGCTGAGTTTCTCACTGTCTGGCTGTGCTCCCCAGATTGTTCCAGTCAGCTTCCATACCACGTTATTCCTGACAGCCACTTTGTTTTTGGTGTTCATACAATGTTTTCTATAAGAAAGTGTGCTATCTAAAGTAACCCCAAGACATTTTGGGGTCTCACAATGTTCCAGCTTGATCCCCCTCCCCATATGATATTCAGGTATCTAGCAGCCTGTTTACTCTTCAAATGGAAAACACAAGTTTTGAGTTTTTGCAGGATTTGGCTTCAATTGATTATTCCTGTAGTATGAGGAAAGATCTTTCAGAGCACTAGTTAAAGCTATCTCAATCTCTTCAAACTGTCAGCTTGTAGCAGTGAGAGGAAAGTCGTCGGCATAGATGAAACTCTGAGATCCTTTGGGTAATGGTTGATCATTCGTGTAGTTGTTACAAAGGGCTGATGCAAATACATTACCTTGAGGTAATCCATTTTTCTGCACTCTCCACCTGCTTCTCATTCCTTGGAATTCCACAAAGAACCTTGTTTTGTAGGAGGTTTTTGATCGAACAGGTAAGCTGATAGTCGAGAGTGATTTCGTAGAGTTCTACCACAAGGAGATTATGTTTGACAGTGTCATAGGCTGCCAAGAGTACCCGTTATCTTCCGCCTTTCAAAACCATCTTTGATTTGTTGAGTTAATTTGAGGAACTGTGATGTGCAGCTCATACCTTCCCTGAAACCAACTTGTTGAGGAATGAGATAAGGTTCGATTTTGTCCATCATTCTTTGAAGGATGAGTCTTTCGATTAGCTTACAGAGATGACATAGTAATGAAATGGGATCATTCTTGTCTTTACCAGGCTTAAGGATGGCAATAACCTTAGCTTTCCTCCAAACGTTTGGTATCTTGAGTGACTGGATGCAGTTGTTCATTAATTGCAGGACCCAAAGCTTTGTAGTGGGACCATAGTTCTTAACTTGTTCAATTCGTATGTCATCGAGACCAGCTGCCTTGCCATTTTTTTAATTTATTCAAAGCCATTTTGAGTTCAGGAAGAGTAAAAGGTTGGGAAAGATTGCTACTCTCCAGCTCAAGTTGGCATATCAATGACTTCTTTCTTATCTTAGAAGAGTTACCAGTAGTGAGCTGGGATTTAGAAGCTGTTTGTGGCAACATATCTCTCGTCTATGTTCGATTGTGGTGTAGTTATTGTTGTTGTGGAGGTCTTGTACCAATATGTCTGAAGGCTTGCTGTGTTCCTAAATTCAAACTCAAGACCTGCAGTTTATTATATTAAAATTTACTGGAGTACATCACAGTTGGATTATATAACACAAATTTTTTTTCATGACGAAGGTTCATACTAACATGACACATATCAGCCACAGAACATTCTCAAAGCTAAACCAACATGACATAGAAGCAAAGAAACCAAACGAAGATAGAAGAATGGAATCTAAGCAACATGAACTTTTAATAAGCATTTTAATGTGTTAAAACTTTTTAAGTGTTTTATATTGTGGCCCATATGTTTTAATGTGTTCTGTATACTCATGTTCTAACTTACTGCAACTTTTTACCTTTGACCACAAAAATTTTAACTTCATGCTACTGTATACTGCATTTCCATTCCCCATTAGACATCCGGATGTCTAACACAATAACAACTTGTGATTTTGTCTAATGGCTGGAAACTAATCATGTACTAGCTGATGATGGCCCTTAAGGGCCGAAACCGGTACTAGTGTAATCTACTTACAATAAATCGTGTATTGATTGGTGGAAAAACACATTTTTTGTCTATACATATAGTGGTACTATAATCACAGGTACTGGAAACCCACAGTGAACCGCTCTCTGCTGCTACTAATCACAAACCTATTGTGTACGTAACATAGTGGTACTACTCGCAAGTAAAGGCGACCCATGGCTTTCCCTGCATGATGGTACTAATCACAAGTAGTTTTATGGCTCTAATTCAATCATCCCTTGGTCGCCCCTTCCAACAGGCAGGGGATACCGTGGGTGTATTCTTCGTCTGCGTCCCCCACCCACAGTGGATAACGACCATTCTGAAAGCATGTGATTTGATGGTGATGATGATGATGCTTGTTGTTTAAAGGGGCCAACATCTAGATCATCGGCCCATAATGGTACAAAATGTAATGACAATTTAAAAGTTCAAAATCATCCACTGATCAGATTAAAAAATACGATGAAGAATGAATGGATTTGAATTTAAAACAATCAGTGGATATGACCCAGAAACTATCATAAACAATAGTATTACTGACCAAGGGACTGCTTCTAAAGCTCAATCCTGAATTGAGGATGCTTGTTGTCTAAAGGGGTCCAAAATCCAGGTCAACGGCCTCTCAGAATGGTACTTATCGCTAGTAAAGTAGAACCATGGTATTTGTCATGGTGCGGTACTAATCAAAAGTAGTGTATACTCACGGTGTTCCACACATTATGTTACTACTCACAAGTATTGTATGTTGCACAGGTAACGCAGACTTACGGCGTTTCTCACATAATGGCACCACTCATAGGCAACGCAAACCCATGATGTTCCTCATCTAAGTGAACTAACCATGGGCGCTGGTATTCCCGTGGTGTTCCTCATATAGTGGGTACTAACAACAGGCAACGCAGACCCACGGCGTCGCTCATATAGTGGTACTAATCACAGGCAACTCCCAGACCCGTGGTGTTTCTTACAGTGGTACTAATCATGGGTACTGGAAAACCACAGTGAACCAATCTCTGCTGCTACTAATCACAAACCTATTGTGTACCTAACATAGTGGTACTACTCGCAAGTAAAGGCGACCCATGGTGTTCCCCGTGTGATGGTACTAATCACAAGTAGTTTCATGGATCTAATACAATCATCCCTTGGTCACCCCTCTTAGTCGCATCTTATGAGAGAGAGAGAGAGAGAGAGAGAGAGAGAGAGTGTGTGTGTGTGTGTGTGTATTCTTCGTCTGCATTCCCCACCCACAGGGAGTACAAAATAATGAGGTAAAGTGAAAAAGTTACCTAAAAGTTAAAAAATGGCAAAAAATTACATACTAAATATGCATTCCTGTATTCAGGAGGGTATGATCTGGATTTATGTGTATGTTAGCAATGTGTATGCTGTAACAATTAAAAGATAAGATGTCACCAAAATCTAGGCCATGTTTATGAGAATATTTAGGGATTGTGGTAAGGGTATAAAGGAGATGACATACAAGTCACTAGTAGGACACCAATTAGAGTATGGCTCCCATGTGTGAGACCCTCACGAGGATTACGTTATTCAAGAATTGGAAAATGATCCAAAGGAAAGCAGCCCAATTTGTTCTGGGTGATTTCTGACAAAAGAGTAGCATTACAAAAATAATGCAAAGTTTGGGCTGGGAAGACTTGGGATTAAGGAGATGAGCTGCTCAACTAAGCTGTCATTCCATGCTGTCAGTGATGGCATGGAATGACATTAGTAGGAAAAAAGAAGCTTGAATGTAGTTTAAAAAAAAAGTAGATATGAAGATAAAGTTGTAATTCAAGAGGACAGATTCGGGCAAACATTTGTGTATAGGATGAGGAATTAAGGATCAGAATAATTTACTGGGGGGGGGGGAGTCAAAAAATGTCCAACTTCTTTGAAATTATCTAAGAAAAGACTAGATAGCAGCAATGATAGAGAATCTGCTACCTGGGTAACAGCTCTAAAATTGTTTGATGGACTGAAGCAGAAATTTATGAACATTTTATTTCAATGGTTGATTTTTGCAATAGCAAATTTATGGCTTAAAAGATTTCAAGCTGGGAATTTCTTGAGGCTATCAGCTGTCATTGAAATATTAAACATATTCCAATATTATCAATTAAAGCTATTTCATTTCAACCTAACTGAAATGGATGAATCTAGGCTCTGAACAGCTACCCACCTTACTTGGCCACTTGAATATATCCACATCGTTCTCACCATTGTAAAATATGTTATTGAGGGGGTGCATTGCTAAATATAATATCTTTTATTGTATGGTAAGCATGCAAAAATCTGTTAATATGAAGGACATTTATTATTCATCTAATGCAAACATATACATATTTAGATGCACACACAAACACACATTATATATAAATATTTTGTTAAAGCTCTTTGTTCCAGCTAATTTCATGAAGTAAATTAACATCCATCTGGACGTTCTAAATTCTCACAGGAAGGAAATAAACAGCCAAATCAAGCCTTCAACATGTTTTAACATGGATCTGTGCTATGTGCAGGTAGCAATTTATTTCTGACCAGGGAGTTCAGGAATATACACTGATAAGAGTAATTTTATGCAATATATATTCAGGAAATGGCCAATGAGATATAAACTACTAACACAATTCATATGTAATAAATTATTCAGTCACAAGGGATATATTTGGTAGTAGAAGTAGTATCAGAATATTCTATTCATTACCTGTTGATGGAGCTATAATGCCTTGTATTTGAAGGCACATCTATTTTAATCACTGTACATTAACACAAAACAAACTAAATTACAAATTTCTGTGCAAGTATTTACTGTACACAAGCTACTATCCTCTTCTAGATGTCTAACAGTACTTCATAAATGAATAATATTGTTATGTAGTGATACTTGTAAGTTTATTATGGATAAGTACCTAAAGAAAATATTTCAATCCAGCATACCTGATACTGTAAATAACTGTGAGGCCAATGCACTTAAATCAGTACTTGGGTATACAAAACAAACGCTTTGTTTTGCACTAACTCTGCATCACATTGTTATAATTACCACTTATTTGCCAGTGTGTATCAATAATCTGTCAAGAAATTTTGGTTTGAAATCTAACCCAAATGAAGAAAATTGCAAAGATGGCAGAGAAAATGTAAAATAAGCTTTATGTATCATAATGACATAATTTGAAATATCCCTTCACTTAATACTTATCTTAAGGAATATTGGAGTTCCAACATTTTGCTCTGGAAAGACGTTCTTTAATAAATCAGTAAATCTAATGAGAAAGCTTTCTCTCATTAAAGCATATAATAAGAAGATTCGATCCCACAACCTTGAGCTGTCTGTTAATCAGATTAGATGTGTGAGATGATAGTCATTTTAAAAGAAATTAAAAAGAAAACTTCATATCTTATGTAAGGGTATCAATTAATCATCAACTTACATTACAGTACATGGTAACACAATTTGAAGTTTCGTTGTGGACCTGACGCAATAAATCGACAGAATTTTAGGAAGTAAACTCAAGAGAATCTTGTCAACTTTAACCACTGACTTCTGAATAAAATAATCATCAGGCAAATCCAATTAAATCAGTACTTTGGTGTACAACACTAATGGTTTGTTTGCTTGGAACTCTGTTCCCGAAGGGCAACAAAAATCCAAATCTGAACATCTGCAGACAATAATACGAACATAATTATACATGAACCTAACTAATGCTGCCAAAGAATTCCTAATTCCTCTTAGAAATATGAAATCTTCCTCCTGAGATTTCAAGATCGTGATCATCTGTTAAGAATATTCATAAGAAATTATGCAATACTTGACATGGTGGACACACATATTCTCTACAAAAAGTATCTACTTGAACTTCAATAGAACAAATTGTAATAGCCACTAAAGCATGAAACTGGAAAATGTTTAGTTTAAATGAAAGATTTTCAAAGACATTGATTAAAAATAGGAATACAGGAACAAAACAGTTAGTGAGAAAAAAAAGTCCAACAATATTTTAAGTATTTATATAAAAAGTGACAAGTTTAAATACTGAAGTTCCAATCTAAGTGGAGCAATAAGTTACAAAAATCAAATTTTTGCATATAGAATTTATTTGAAAAGTAAGTCTGACGCAATAAATCACTTTAATATAATGAGACTATTATGTAGTAAGAAGTTACATGTTTATATGATTCTACATACCAATAATACTTTTGCAATAACCATCTCATCCAGGCCCACACTGTACTAGGCACATACATATTCTCCATAGAACGATAGCCACTTTCATGAGAAGGTAGAAATTGTGAAAGACCAACCCACAGAAACCTTGAATATCTTTATTCTCCCAAGGTTTGTGCCACCTCACATCTCATCTACAATGGCAATAAATGTGGTGGTCGTTAAAGGGGCCTAACATCTAGGTCATTGGCCCCAAGCTAATAAAGGTACTGTGCAAGTAAGCCTGACATCAAGGGCAATTATTGATTATAATCATTAAATTATATTTAGCCTTGTTTGCCATACTTCTCTAATGCAAGCTGCTTGGCTGAGATACCAAATAAAGTTCAGCTGGTTTAGTTATTTCACTTGCAGCTGTTGTGTACCTAGCTAATATAACCACTGCTACAGGCAATCATCAATATACTACTGAAAAAATAACTCTGTTTTACAATTACAGAGATGTCAACCTTCAAAAGTGGTCATCAGTATTGCGTATCTCAGAAGAGATGGCGAGGAATGCGACATCTTGGGCAAATTACAATATGCAATTTCAAACAATATCATGTTGTCCTATCCCTACAATTTAACAAACAAAATAATTACACACACAAACATAACTAAGTTACTTTTCTTGCAACATCTTCATAGTTGATTTTTGCCTCAGAGAGATCATTCTCAGAAAACTGTTTTTGATAGCAATCTCGGAGCAAGGTAACATTTTTCATTTTCCACCAGCAGAGCACTAAGAGTCCTTGTAGTCATATTTGATCAAATGTCAGGGCGATTCTTGCAAACAATATTGAATATTCACTCAGTTGAAGCACTTCTGTGAGGTATCACTAAAATGGCAAGCATCACTTGAGGAAGAACTGAATATTTGATGTTTCGAGAAGCATCTTTCAGCTTTGAAATTTTATGCTACATCCACTGCTTCACAGTTTGAAATGTCTTCATTTAATGCTTCATACAAGGTAAATTTCACTTCCTGTTTGTCTTGGTCAGTGTTCTCATGATACAATATTTTTTTAAAGCAGCACTGAAGAAAACGAAGTGGCTGGTCTTAATGAACCACTACTTATGCATGCTTTTATTACTACTTTGAAGAACTGTCTCATGTCATGTCCAGATAAACTGTCAGCCTCACTTAATGTGTTGTCTTGTTGCAACTTCAGTTACAAGATCGTTGCAATATTTCTGACAACTCCCGCTATTGAACTTTATTGGTAATGCACTTCAAACTTACTTCTAACTGCTTTCCAATCTTTCCAAATTTCACAAATGTCACCATTAAATCCATCAACAATCCATTGTATCTGGCCACTTCATGTATGGAGGGAACTTCTACATGCAACATGATGTACTCTGTGAAAATGGGGAGTGTGTTCTACAGAAATAACAAGTAAAGTTTAGTGGCATCATTTTCCATTGCTGTTTTCACTGTAAGAAATTTGCTATTGCTGACTTCTCTGATTTATCTTCATCACCAACATGAAACAACAATTTTAATGGGCCCAAGTGTTCTAATACCCTGTTTATTGAATCCATGAGAGATAACCACCTTGTGCTGACTCAAGATTTTGTGGAGTTTGAGCTCAAGTCCACTAATTTCCTGATATATCTTCAATTGTTTTTCATTTTTGGAGCTTCTTTCAAGAAGATTTAGCGTCCTATTAGAGAACAAATGGACAAAACTATCCAAAACTTCATCAGATCGCTAAGAAAGTATTATGTATGCAAGCATCAAGTTCAGATTCAGAGAGAAATTTCAGTTCAGCGGGCTTCATTTTCAACGCACGACGGTCTCGTCTACAACCAGACAATGCAGATACTCTTCTTTTAATTCACAGTCATTCCATTCACCACCATTATCGATGACCAATAAACTATGCACACTAAGTAAAAACTATGTTCAGGTTTGTTTTTGTTGTTGGCATACTGCACATCATTTCAGTTTGCATTGTTACGTGCTCAACCGACCATCAACCTTGTCGCAGCCCCTTCGGTATTACCTGAAAGGGGATGACTAATGCAGCTCGGGGAGCTTCCCAGCCCGCCCGAGGACATGCCACAGCCCTTCCTATATTGTTCCCTTCAAATAGTTTCTACATGTGATTTCTGGAAGATACGACGAGAAGGTTCGATCTCCAGTCGAACCCTGTATGATCTAGTGCCCAACATCAAGGTATAAATACAATGCCCTGCGAGCGAGCGGTTGTTGTGGTGTCGGAGAGACTAGTGTGTAGGTGGAGACGACAGAACGGAAGACGTGTATTACCTGAGAGAACAGTGTACTTCTGTGGACTGAGGATCGCCGTGAACCAGCGAGGAAAGCTGCTATCGCGAGTGTAAAGGTAAATGGACCTGTGTTAATGTTCACTGTTGTGAGAATCATCCTGCTTTTGAATACTGTTGAGTTGTTTAGTTGTTCACTGCATGTGACTGAATTACTGGACACTCCGTGGAATCGAACCAACGAACAGTCATCGTGTGTTGTGTAGCCAGTGGCAATGTGTTCAAATCCACCAGTCTGCACACAGCTGCTATACGAGTTGACTGGACTCCGGAAAGTGAAAGTAAGGATTATAGCTGTCCCCAGGTAATTCCAGCCGGCCAGGACTCCCTGGTGTGTGTACAGAAGAGAGATTTTTAAATAGACAGTAATTAGTAAGTGTGGCCATTCACAGTTGGTTAGAATCGCGCGCGTGTGTGTGGGTGTGTGTGCATTTATTAGGTCATACTGAAATAAATTGGAGTAATGAAACAGAGGGAGTTGTATTCGTAACAGTATTTTATTTCGAGTTAAATGCGAATGGAGTCCTATCAATATGCTTTGTGTTATTTAGATTAATTTTCAGTTAACTTGATGTCAATTGCAGATGAATATTAGTTTATAATAAAGTTTCTGTTTGTGTTTCTATCATTATTATTATTATTATTATTATCATCATCATCATTATTACAGTGCATGAGAGATCTCTATAGTTTTATTTCAAAATGCGATTAGCCTACTTTGGAATACGTTATTAGCGTACGGGAATTCATATTGAAGCGTTATTGTGGGAAAGTAGTCAAGATTATTCTACTGAGCCCATTGTGGGCTGTACGAGACCAGTGCTATGGGCTAGTAAGTGGCCACGTCAGAAGGGAACTACACTGCACGGGCTGGGCTGCCGGAGCCCGTGGGTTTGAAGTGCTGTGCGGTGGGCCTCTCTGCAGGACTCTGACCTGGATACTAGAGGTGTTCATTATTTGAACTTGAGACGGAACAAGATGCGCCTTGCTGCATATGGAACCACGATTATGCATGAGTGGATATGTAATCTAAAATGCCTGAGTTGCTCTAATTCTTTCTGCGGGTAAATGTACATCTTTATCAGACACCACATTCAATATCATATAACCACTGCCTGTGTTTACTGATATGTTGGTGATGAAGGAAATAATTCCTTACAGTCTTATAGAGTATTTGCATCAAAATTAGGTACTTCAGTATATGACGGTGCAATGTGTAATTATGTCTAATTGTATGCAACAACTTTAAGATAATGTTCGGAACGCAACATAAGTCGTGGATGTACATTATTTTGACGAGATGCCACATAGCACAGCCCGCTGTGTTCTTTATTCAAAAGGAGTAAAATACGTCAGCAGAAATACTTCTGGGATGATCCGGCACTTAAAAACACATAATATCAATGAAGGGGAATCATCACGGAACACCTCAGGCCCGGTAAGCATCGCAAGAAGCTATGCTGCCGACAACAGTTGTGAGGTATCCAGGTAGGTGTACATCCTATCTATAGTTATTAACAAATTATAGGGGTTATTCAGCTAAGATGTCTACTTGAAATAACTTGTGAACCGTTTAATATACTGACATTCTGTTTATACTTTTGTTAATGGTATTAAGGGGCTCATAGTTCAACATGCTGTAGGCTAGGCTTTTTAAAAAATGTATAGGCAAACACGTTTCCATATGAGAACTGCTAATGATATACTATCAAGCTATCGCTCATAGTTACTGGGACATCGCACAGCGCAGGAGAATTGGTCTCGAGAGTGTTGCCCATCACTCCTGTCGAAAGAATTGGAGTAAACTCGGGCAGTTTAGATTACACATTCCACTCGTGAAATGGTGGTTGCGTATGCAGCAAAGCATATCTTGCCCTGTCTCAAGTTCAAATAATGCACGCTTCTAGTATCTGGGTAGGTGTACATCCTATCTACAGTTATTCACAAATTATATAGTATTATTCAGTTAAGATGTCCACCTGAAACAAATCGTGAACAGTTTAAGATACTGACATTGGGTTTTCATGTTCGTTAATAGTATTAAGGGATTCATAGTGGAACATGCAGTACTTTTTCAAGCTTTTGACAAAATTTATCGGCTCATAAGTTTCCATGTGAAAAAGTTATTTCACACTAACTGCTTATGGTATACTATTAAGTATACACTCATAGTTAGTGGGACATCGCACAGATCCCAGCACAGGGGAATTGGTCTCGAGATTCTCACCAGAGTACCTAGATCTGTGATGTAAGCCTCGAGAGTCTCGAGCGAGAGCGTTGCCCATCACTAGTTATCACATTCCACCAAAGCAAGCACTAGTGTAACAATCTAGTTTTTTCTCTCACAAAAATAAGTCATTGTTATCATTACTACAAGAGTAGACAATGAGTAAGGTGCATTTTGAAGACTTGATTATTTCAGACTAAGACATGCTTCTCACTATTGCAGTTTTCTTTTGTTCGCTTCCATACCTTTTAGCAATTTCAAGGTCGGAAAGCATTGCCTTGAATAATGGTCTAGCATGGTCTGCTGCAGATACAGGAAGGTTCTGTTCAAACAAAAAGCCATTTGAAATAACATTCAGCCCATATAACACTTATATCATCACTTTCTTTTTAGTAGGGAAAAAAGCATCTTGTTGCAACATCCTCTATTCCACCTGTACTCTTCATCTTTTTTTAGATTTTACATGGTATTGGCAGCCATTATGTCCTCCATGTTAAAATGAAAATTACACTTGCATCTTTCACAGAACATGTGGTTTGGTGAAAGTTTAGATGGTCCTAGGTATGGAAGCTTTTCCGTATACTGCTTTCGGTAATGTTGATTTGCCGCCAATCGTTTTTGTCCACCGTTGCTCGGCTCTTCATTTAATTTACACTCTAGCATCGTCTTATTGTATTCAACACAGAAATGGCTTGCACAACATGACATCAGCATCACTTTGTAACACTGTATTTTGTAACAAAAGCAGGCAACTCATAAATAAACCAGAGGTAGTAGAACAAAAATTGAACACACATGCAGGGAATGCATTCGGACACTCGTGGTCAAAGGTTATAAAAAATGTTGCCATCTTGTAATTTCTTTTCATGAACTATCTTTTAATAACGAGTCTCCTATGCAACATACGGTACAAACTTTTTTCATATTCGTGGGGAAAATGGAAAATTTAAAAAGAGCCCTTCGAATTACACTCATCTACGATACAGCTACCTATGGCGGCTTGTCAATGTGATGGAATTTCTTTTTAAGAGTATATTTCCTATTAAGATCAGAGCACATAACTTCGAGGCATCTGATGAACCGTATCATCTTCTGCATGAGGGTATCGACATTCAAAATGTTATTGCTTGTATTGGATTATCATTGTTTATTTCACTGTTTTATTCATTCATGGCTGTTTATTGTCGCAAAGTTGTTATACAACTAGACGTATTGCATTCCTGGTGACACTGTTTGCTTCAAAATTTCAGGCAACGGCGTAAAGTCTTTACATTCGCGAAGATGGAAAATGCCGCGCAATTCTAATAAACATATAAACTAGGGTTGGACTGGAGGATAGTTTGCTTTCGGAATGAACACATTTGCCTCCTACAACTTATGGAACATAACTTCACATTTGGACATGATAAAATGAATTAGGCTATAGCGATGTTTTAACCCATCAAATTTGTAAAATCCATAATAATTAGTACCATTTCCTTACTGCCGTAGTACATGTGAGGTATCCATAGTAGTTGTTTGATTACAGGGCATGTTTTGGTACATCTGATCCGAGTCAACTCCCCCTCGTTGATAGAAACAATATTGTGTTTTCACTAAGGTGATGTTTTCTTTAGATTTGCAAGGAAATGTTATGTGCAATAATAACAATATTGGTTTTATGTCTCACAAACTACTTTTATGGTGTTCGGAGACCGAGGTGTCAGAATTTCGTCCTGCAAGATTCCTTTTAGGTGCCAGTAAATCTACCAACATGAGACTGAAGTAGTATTTGAGCACCCTCAAATACCACAGGACTGAGCCAGGATGGAACCTGCCAAGTTGGGCTCAGAAGGCCAGTGCTCTACTGTCTGATCTACTCAGCTTGGCCCTCTTGGAATATAAAGAGGGATGATTTTAGTTTTCTGTTCTTGAATAATTTCAGGTTGGTGAACTTGGGAGGGAATTTTGGCTCATTTAATTTTATGGTTCCAACCAAAATCAAGCTCCTTTCTCTTTAAGCTTCAACCAAAGGGATGCCTGCGAATCATTATCTAACATGACATTGTGATTTAGAGCCTTTTGTGCTCTCCAACAATTCGTTAACAAAATAGTGCATGGCTGCTGTACCAACTAGTACCGTATTTCTTTCAATATATAGTCTTGGATCATACATACCCCCTAGGTATATTATGTGCCGCTATCAACCAACAGGAATATCTTTATCCCGTATTTTTTGAGCTTGGATGGGATGTACATCTTGAATGGATATTTTCTACAGAATCCAATCAACTGTTGGTCAATTGTGCTATAGTCTATCATCATTTGTTGTAGTTCTCAAGGCTATTTATCGAAGGCATTTCCCAAATTTCTGACATAAGAAATATTATGTTTCTTCCTTTTATTGGTCTTGTATCTATTTATCGCCAAATCTCAGACAAATGACAAGAAAAGCAAATCTTTGTTATGACATTGTTAGCTTGGTACTTTTATGGTTTTCTCCCAAATAGGCAGTATTCCACAGGTGATTATCCTGAAGAGCTACTGCTATAATTAAGATTCTAAGCAGGGCATTTAGTTCTTCATAGGTGATATCTTGGAGTGTGCCATCATAATTCCTATTATAAAGTGGCTTTTAACTGGCTATTTCTTTATTGGTCTGCAGATATTATCTGAAAAGAAATAGCCAAAACACTCTTTTGAATCTGAAGAATCCTTACAATTTTGTGCTGGACCTGGGCAGTATGAACAACAGCTGTTTTCTCACCAAACTACTGACACTCCTATACTTCCCATTCAAATCCATTTTCCTCTTTGATCTCTCTGTTATCTGGTATTACAATATATTCAAAAAGTTCCATAAGTATGTTTGCACCTTTCACTCGTTGGACGGAACATTCCATCAAAGAATGGCATGATTTTAATAGTATATTTACTTTCATTTTCCTCTGTATTCTTTACACTGACTAGAAAGTCTGGATCTAAGTCACCGTATTCTTCTTCTAGATTGTCAGTCATCTTGTGCTTGTTGTTTAAAGGGCCCTAACATCTAGATTACCGGGCGAGTTGGCCGTGCGCGTAGAGGCGCGCGGCTGTGAGCTTGCATCCGGGAGATAGTAGGTTCGAATCCCACTATCGGCAGCCCTGAAGATGGTTTTCCGTGGTTTCCCATTTTCACACCAGGCAAATGCTGGGGCTGTACCTTAATTAAGGCCACGGCCGCTTCCTTCTAACTCCTAGGCCTTTCCTATCCCATCGTCGCCATAAGACCTATCTGTGTCGGTGCGACGTAAAGCCCCTAGAAAAAAAACATCTAGATCATCGGCCCATTAGTAATCTTGTTGCATCATCGTCAATGACAGGTTCAACAAGAGTATTCTGTATTTCTATTTCCGGGAGA
Source organism: Anabrus simplex (assembly GCF_040414725.1). Classification (NCBI taxonomy): domain Eukaryota; kingdom Metazoa; phylum Arthropoda; class Insecta; order Orthoptera; family Tettigoniidae; genus Anabrus; species Anabrus simplex. The sequence goes on from NC_090266.1 coordinate 260,611,330, forward strand.
TTTTCTTCATCATATAAACTTTAAAAATATAGATACAGATTTCCACACCACTACTATCAAGACACACCCTTTAACTTGAACACACAAAAACATTTTTAGAATATAGATCGTTCATCATAACAACAGTGGTCCGAGGCATTCCCATGCAAAACTGTGCATTCTACCTCAAGGGACATCGGAATAATCATCTATTCAAGTCCCTTTTCTTTCTTACAATTGGCTTTATGTCGCACCAATACAGATAGGTCATACGGCAACGAAGGGATGGGAAAGGCCTAGAAGTGGGAAGGAAGTGGCCGTGGCCTTAATTAAAGTACAGTCCCAGCATTTGACTGGTGTGAAAATGGGCAACCATGGAAAACCATCTTCAGGGCTGCCAACAGTGGGGTTCGAACCCACTATCTCCCAGATGCAAGCTCACATGATATAGATGTTGATTCCCATAGGGAACCTGAAATATTTGTCCCGACTGAGTAAATTTCCGTGTCCAATAACAATGTCCAATAACGGACCATTTATATTCATATTATTATTGCAAGCTCACAGCCGCACACCCCTAACCACATGGCCAACTCACCTGGTATATTCAAGTGCTAAGAGAGGAACTTGGGTTATTCAAGGAAACATAATACAGTAGAGTCTCGATTATCCGACCTAAACGGGACCTGGAGTACGTCGGATCACCGAAAATGTCGAATACAAAATAACTTTGAAAATGAACTAATACAAACAGGAAGGCTATACTCTAGTACTAAAACAATGACATGTTTTATGGTACTCTGTTTATTGAATTATCAGTTCAATTGTTACAGTACATGCAGTACTGAACGAAAACATTCCAGATGTCTTACGAAAATAAACTTTTCTCCACAGATATTAAGCTGCCTAATGCCGTACCGTGTTTTCCACCGATCAAGCCACCCAGCACTGGCAGGAAAATTAGGGTCCCCTTCATTAAACTCCTTCTGGAAATACACAGCCTTTTCCTGCAGAATGGGGCCAGATATTTTCAGGCCCTTTTCCCGGTTTTGAGATAACCAAAGAAATAGTGCTTCACTTACTTTTTCGTGCTCAAATTTTTCATTTTTTTCTCTGCTCTGGTAGAGCACCACTTTTCAATTTCTTCCCTCTGTTTTTTACAGTCTCCCACTGTAACACATCCAACACCATAATCTGAAGCCACATTTTGAAGAGTTTCCCCTTTGTCGAGTCTCTTTAATGCACTCAACTTGTCTTCCATAGAAACAATCACTTTCTTCCATTTACTCGCTATACTCACAGAGGATATGAAAACTAGAACATCCGCACCCAACCAATACTACAATAAACAATGACTAAAGACTCACTGCACCTGTCCTTGAGAAAAAAAAAAAACTGTCTTACCGCCAGCGGTCAGGCCAGTGCTTGTCCCATGGTCGCACCCTCCACAGCGGGTGTGCCTGAATTCCACCAAAAGTTCAAATTAAGTCTACCAGTGTCGGATAACACGGAATGTCGGATAAGTGAAGGTTGGATGAGCGAGACTCTGCTGTATCAACATAATACGAGAATAACCCACACAATTCAATGCCATGATTATAATGTTACATTTTCCATCAACACTATCACTAACCCCCCTCCCCGCTTAAAGTAATTACAGTACATAAAACACATTTGTTCTACAGACCTGATAATGCTATTAGTCTTCAATGTGCAGATGTGGGATTTCAAAGAAATGATTAATGAAAAGTGGAAGAGAACAATATCCACATCTCACTAAAAGCACATTTTTACATTCAACATCACTTTCGCACTCAAGCAGTCCAATGTCAACAGCCACACTAATTACATATTTAGCCGATGATATGTGTATATCTATGTCATAAACTGTCTTTTGCCAAGCATATTGCAACATACGCTTGTATTTTGATGCAGAAAATTTTTAGTATATCACAGAATGAATTCTAATGATGAAATGTCAATCATGTAAATTTATAATGTGAAAAACCACAGATCGTCTTACAAAATAATAATAATAATAATAATAATAATAATAATAATCATCATCATCATCATCATACTCTAAAGGTTAAGCCTTGTTGCCACAACCATACCTGTCTATCTTGAGCCAGTCTTTTCAACTCAACATAGTCCTTGCAGCTCACCCTCTTCTCACATAAAGCTTACATTGCTGAAAGATGTACATATAATGAGGGTGGCAGTATTTTCTTGCTTTTTTGTGACAATACATATGTGACATTACATATGTTTCATGTACTCTTCTGTTATTTTTCCACTTTTGCTTGCCTCCATATAAATGTTTCATGAATATGTCACTTCAAGTTGAAACATTTATGCCAAAAGTGCCTTGTGTCTCTTGAAAAGAGATATACAGTTTGTAAGCTAATCTGCCACTAATTTGTAAAGCTACATCAATTATACAGCTGTGTGAAGGCCTATATACAGATTGCTACACACAAGCTGCAGTTTTCTCTCCTCTGAGAGATAGTGTTGACACTGCAGATATTTCATAAGGAAATTGACTCTAGTCAGTCTTCCAAATGTCCTTTGTTCACAACTCGTCTTCCTTTTCTTCAGCATTTGTCCCTCCTGGTGGTGGGGCCTGCTACCCCTTTGTTCACATTCCCCTCTGTTGTAAATCTCTTCACTTCCTCCACAAACTCTTGTGCCTTACTACTACTGCATTATCTTCTATGTCCTTACGTGTGGCAAATATAGTAATATGCTTTGATGTTCAGCCTTACAATTGTCAATGAAAGTAATCAAAGCCTTGAATTTGTCCAGGGTAACCATTTTAGATGCTTCTAATGTCCACATTTACAGATATCAACATTGAATTGTAGATTCATATGCCCTTGATTTACCAAATTGCAACATTACATACTCTTTTAAAGTTCATAATTGTGACAGCCTGTTTCCTTCGAAAATGATATCCTAGTAATTTGCTTGTCACATCATTTAAAATTACCTTGCAATTTGATTTACTTCTAATGTACTTATGGCACCTCAGTAGTTTGCTATAGGAGCTGAAGCCACGATTGTAATAGTCTTCATAAACGTCTTCAGTATGTTGTCATCAGTATCTTCTAATACAATGGGCCTCAACTTTTTGGGTGGAGATAGTTCATACTCACTTTGACGTGATGGTTCTTGTTGCACTGGAAACGAAAGTCTTGTACTGCTTGAACAGCCACTTTCAGCTGCAGGCTCTTCTTCTGCTTCAAAATCAGCATATCAGTATATCTAACCAGCATAATGTCATGCACTGCTATATCAACCCATTATATTTCTGCATTATTGTGTTATATAACATAGGATATAAACTTCATGGTTTTGATCTGTTATTGAATTGTGATCACAATAATACCTAATCTTGTGCCGTAATGGTCCACCTTTTCAATACAATATTATGCAATGTTTACATTACCTTTTTAATCTAGGTTGGTATGAGGCACACAACAATAGGCCATGCACCAAATGCCGCAGCGAAAGGTTAACTTCATGGACACTACATTGATTTGCGAATCTCTACCAGCTGCAATCTAAGAACGTGCCGGCTATTTAATCATATCTCTGTGTGCCGTCCTTGACTCAACGATTGACAATTTCCAACAGAAGAACTTTTCAGCGTTTTTCAAGATATTTTCACAGGAAGCACTAATGAAACATTTTAACATGATGCAACAAACTTAAGGATTTTAGACCCTTATTTTAATTTCATCGTATATTTTTAGTGTTGTGCACATACTTCATCCCAGATGCTTTTAATACCTTTTAACACCATTTGTGTACATTTATACATTTGTTTTAGCCATTAGATGTGTTTGTACAGTTTTGTATTATGGCTGATGATGACCAGCCAAGGCCGAAACTAGTTCCTAGATTAAAAGTGTAATGTAAGCATTGCATAATATAGTATCAAAAAGGTACGACATAAGTTTAGTTAATATTATATAACATTCACAAACTCCGTAGCCCTGACTCGGATTGAGTTTCCATATTCAGCACATCACAACTTTTTGTCTTTAATATTTTGACAACATTCATGGAATTAATTTTCTTCATGATGCCAATGTACACAGTTTACAGTGTAACCCACAACCCAACATTCCAAGAGATGCATTCGTACCGCACCTATACTTGTCAGTGCGGATACAACATTCCATTGTTTAATGCTGAATTTTGCATGGAAAAGTCACAGATTACTGTTTTTGTAATGAAGGATCTATATTCTAAGAATGTTTTCATGCAGTTCAGAGCATTCGAGGTCAAGTGTATTCCTTGTAAATGAATTCTGTAACTAATGGAAACCATATGGTGATCATTAGTAGCACTTTGTCTTGGAGGTGAACAAAATAGTACATTTTTATTTGTAGCACTTTGCATCTGTATGAACTATGAATTTAGGAACTGATTACAAGCAACAAATATCTCAATGTTCCATCCATTCTCTTACCTAGCAGGAAGGAGGCTAAACACTGTGCATGGCACTGCCAGAGATAGGTGGAGATAAGATGAAGAATGGAAGCGAGAGGATTCAAGGTGTACCACATGTTCATCATGGAGACAAGCACTACCATTCTGGAGTTAAACAAGCACAGTCAGGACACTTACGAGCTGTTGTGAGATTTCTGTATTATAGAGTACCTCATAACCCAACTAGACAAGAGGTTCATTTGAAAAGCATGAGTAGGAATTTCTGATTCATCCATCGCCAGTCCTCATCCGGCCCCATCATGTTTTCACCTTATCAGCTTCCCGTGTCACTTAACATACACCCCCACATCCATAAAAATATGCATAGGATATGATTAATAATAATAATAATAATAATAATAATAATAATAATAATAATAATAATATTTGTTTTTTACTTCCCACTAACAACTTTCACTGTTTACGGAGTAGCCAAGGTGCCGGAATTTAGTTCTGCAGTTCTTTTACGTGGCAGTAAATCTACTGACATGAAGTTGATGTATTTGAGCACCTTCAAATATCACCGGACTGAGCCAGGATCAAACCTGCTAAGTTGAGGTAAGAAGGCCAGCGCCTCAACCATCTGAATCACTCAGTCTGGCAAGTACATGATTGTCTGCAAGTAAATGTATGAGATAACACAGTATAATGATCTACTCAAGTGTTGTTGGTCACCAAGTACTTTTAAATTGGTGCTTGTGTGGAACATTGTGATAAGAACATAAATTAATTTCTGTATTATTGTTCAGCACCTGCTCATTTAAATTAAAAATATTGTTGCATAATCGGCAAATGTACAGTGTGTCCGAGAAGTCCCCGTATCCCTAGTTTCATACGTTTCATATTATAGTGGAGTACTTACATATAAAAATTATGAATCCAGGTAATCAGTTTGTACACCATCATGCCTTACACAGAGTTCTATCCGTCTCCAAGTCCTCACTGACATCTTGCGGAGCATCTCAGGAGTTATGGAACGAAAGGCTTCCTCCACACTTTGGCGCAATTCTTCATTAGTCGTGTACCGACTTTGAGCCACATGGGACTTGATTATTCCCCATAATGAGTTGTCTGGCGTGGTAAGGTCCGGGCTTTGTGGCGGCCATTTCAATGGGACTGGAGATGTTGGTGAGCCACGGCCAATCCAGCGGCCTTGAAATTGTTCACCAAGGAACTCGCGCACCTGAATATTAAAATGTGCTGGAGCCCCATCCTGCTGTAACCACACATGACCCATGATTCCCTTGTCTTGAAGCTGAGGTATTAACCAAGATTGTAACATATGCAAATAAGATTTTCCATTCACATACCCACAAAAAAATACAGTCCGCACAAGTGACGTGATGATATCCCGGCCCATACCATAACATGAGAGGGGGTTCCTTTCCAACTCTTGCACATAATGAGGATTTTCCTTAGACCAGAAAACCACATTCCTCCTATGTGAACTGCAATATATCGCTCATTCATCAGAAAACAACACTCTTGAGCGAGTCACGGCAGTTGGGAATTGTGCCAACAAAGCACGGCAGGCTGCAACTCGTTGCTCCATGTCATTGTCAGATAATTCATTCACATGCATCGGCCTAAATCCTTTGATTTTCAAATCTCTTTTAATGTGGTCATGCGTTGTTGGCAGCAGTACTTGAAGTTCAGCTGCTCTTCTGCGAATAGATTTCAATGGAGGCTGCTCAATTGATTGAGCGACGGCGTCACGTTTCTTCCTGCGCCTTCTTTGACAATGCCTGAAGCAAACGCACATTTCTCCCAATCAAGCACAGTAGCATTACGAGGTGGGGGTTTGCCAAAGCGATCTCTAAATGCACTCATTATCACTGTCATTGTTTGCCCCGTATGTGCTCGTTCATGCACCCACACACATGCCACTAATCGCTCCTCAACAGTGTAGCTGTGTCCGCTCATGTCCGCCATGACTTAACAACTGAAATGAGACTGACAACAACGCTAGCAGCAGGGATACCAATACTAATACAACAACTATTGAATTCCCCAATTATACAAACTCAATTGTCCATGCCATAATATAACAAAATAATAATAATATAAAACGTATGAAACTAGAAGTACGGGGACTTCTCGGACACCCTGTACACGTAAGAGTTCATCTTAAAATACGTTGTCTCATTGGATGTTTTTAATGTCAGAAATATCCAGCTGAATTTCTGAACTACTACTTTTTAAATTGGCATAGCTCATTTCAATTCTCTACAGGTTTCTGGAGTTCTTACAATGAAATACCACATTAAATCACAAATATTTTCAATAGTTTCAATTAACTGCAATGTTCATGTATTTCAAGTGTTGTATCAGGCCATATTTCTATATTTTATTTTCTACCATTTAAATGATATGAATGTTGTAACTCGACATCCTAGAGAAATACAACCACATGCAGCGAAGTTTTGCTGCATAAAAATGTGCACATAGCATGAATTGTTAGATAAAAATTCTTGAACAGGCTAATTTTGCTATGAACAGAATAACCTTACAAACAATGGACATCTGAGGTTATTCAAACTCTTGACTGTTTTTCAATGGAGTAAAAATGCTTGGAAAAAACCAAGAGGAGTACGCACAGAATTTAAGTATTGGCTGTGATTTACTGTTGCTACTTCATCAGTAATTATACTGGATGCATTTACTAAGCAACTCCACAGCACTGGTCAAGAAACTTTCCTGTTTACAAATTCAGTCAACTGGAAGGTAGTGGGGAAAATAGCTGCATGTCAACTACTTGTCAAAGAAGATTTTGCATTTTTGTGATTTTTTAAATCAATCAAAGAAAAATGGGGTTTTCAGTGTTGAATGTTGGCCATAAGTTAGAAAGACCAGTTTTCAATATTATTCTTCTGACACTGCCAAAAGCACATTTTTCAGCAATAATTCAACTAGTAGAAAATTCTGCTACAGAACTTCCACAGCTTATACAAATAATGGTATTCCCTGACTTGTAGCTTATTTACAATTCTCTGCAGTTCTGGATGACCATCATCATCTATAATGGGGCAGCACATGTGATCAAAACACAAATAGAACAAGACACTACCGATGCCTTTCTAAATATTGACAACATTATCACCACTGATGGCTAAGGCATTAACAATGATCTAAAATCTTGTAACATGTCAGGTTTTAATGCAAAGTCTAAGCTCCTGATGACGAAATTCATATTTTTTGACACCAATAGAGCATATAAAAATTAGATGCTCTATAAATCCAGTTTTGACTTTGGCCTGACAATAGACTCATCAGAGTGGGATGTCAGGCCTCACCAACTGATGCTCGGGTGTTTGCAGGTGAATTTATCAGACGAGTTCACCCGGAAGGACGTGCGTTTGATTCCCCATCAGGAAGTTGAAACATTCAAGAAATGAAATCTTCACTTCCAGAGGTGTATATGTATGCTCCTGAGGTTCACTTAACCTACACCAGGAATGAGTACAAAGTTCATTCCTAGGAGCAAAGGTGACTGGGCATGCATGTGGAGGAATTTCTCACAGGACTTCATATCATTTAAATGGTATAAAATAAAATGTAGAAATATGGCCTGATATGACATCTGAAAGACATGGGCATAGAGCCAACTGCTTTACCCCACCAAGTGCCGAGGTTAGGGGAAACCTTTACCTTCCATCCCTCCTAGGGCTTTCACGGCCTTTTATTTTTTTCATTAGTAGAAGCACAATTTGATAACTGCATTCAGGAGATAAAATCTTTACAATTGAATTATTGCCTGCTTAGCAATTCCTAACGCAAAGTCTAAGTTTCCAATGAAAGAATTTGTTAGGAATTGCTAAGCGGAAAATAATTTCATTGTGGAGATTTATCTCCCACATGCGGTTATCAAAATTGTGCCTCTACTAATGGGCTTCTGAAAAATTCACCTGCAGACACCCCAGCACCAGGGCGTAGGGTCCGATACAACCCAATCTAATGAGTTTAGTGTCAGGCCAAAGAGGAAATGCTGGTTTTAATAGAGCAAACACCTGAAAAGTCTTACATCCAATATTTCAGATTTCTGCGAGAATTTCTCTCAGTGGTATCTAGTAATGTCCAGATGAGTAGATGCACTGTTGAATTTTTTGATACTACCTAGATACATGTTGAATCCTCTGAATTCAGCTGTCATCAGGCACATGGAGGATATACCTAGGAATATCCTGAGCCTAACTTTCCAGTTTCAGAGCTTCATTCCACAACTGAATGATGGCATGTATGCCCCACTGATACTAATCCTTATTCCATTAATTAAACCATATTCTCTCTTTACCGAGCTCGATAGCTGCAGTCGCTTAAGTGCGGCCAGTATCCAGTATTCGGGAGATAGTGGTTTCGAACCCCACTGTCGGCAGGCCTGAAGATGGTTTTCCGTGGTTTCCCACTTTCACACCAAGCAAATACTGGGGCTGTACCCTAATTATGGCCATGGACGCTTCCTTCCCACTCCTAGTCCTTTCCTCTCCCATCATCGCCATAAGACCAATCTATGTTGGTGCAACGTAAAGCAAAAAAAATAAAAAATTCTCAAAGCACTCATAACATCATGTGATTTAAACATAAGTATCCCTCCAACCCCCCACCCCACCATAGATAACTTGCTCTGGAGAACAAAAATTATATGGTACTAAATCCAAACTGTAAGGAGAATGGAGAAAAATGGAATAACCAAGTTCTTATGTTTCAGACTTGATAACTGTAGGCCTAGTTCTTTTCAGCAACACACCCACAAATATCACTCCTTTATAGTACTAGCAACCATGTTGCCAGCTGATCAGTCTCTCTGGAAATTGTTCTTTCAAGGAGACATAAATATGTCGTTCTGTGCGAGTTAAAAATTGAAAGTTTAATTTTATCTCCTGAAACATTTCTCTTACAGTGTCGTATTATCTCCCTGGTTTGTGCTGAGATATAAGGTCTCAGGAATTCTTGATACATAAAGTTAAAATTACCTAAACACCTCACTAGCCTACAGACTGAATGCAATAATAACACATAAAACATTTCATTCAGGACGTAAATTCTCTGTTATACATTGCAAATATTTTTAGAAAGTTGGCATCATTCTTAATAGGAGGCAGTGCATTTCACGGGCAGTAATGCATCAAGCCACAAAGTATTTTGACAGCTTGTACTGAGAATATTGTAGTAGGGTGACTGGGCTCAATTTCTCTATCTTACAACACAACTTCTAGTTAATAATAGTATGTTTCAATACTAAGCAGCATCTCCAAACACATTTTACACATTTGTGGATATTCTCCAACAAATTTTACTCATCAGTATGGAACACTTTAATTATCAGATGCCATTTTCCGTTATTCTAACCGTTGTGTTGTTCCACGAGAATATAGAAAAACTGCTACATAAGGATTGTAAATATAATGGTCCTGGTAGCAAATATGAATCTCCAACTGCCATCCTATTTTTTAAGAAAATGCAATGTGAAACATTCTGGACAACATCTGTGTTTCTTCCATGTCTCAATTGAAAATATCTGACAAATGAAATGAAAATTGAAACAAAATATCTGCAGAAATGGTACAACTGATCTTGGGAATGAGTATTGTGCTGTAACCCAATAAGACACACTAGCATAGGTGACTTTATAATTCATCAAGGGTCTGGGGATATGTATGTACGGTCACTGGTCAGACAGAATTTGTGGGGAAAATAGAGCTTCCTGCTTCCAGGGGAAGGTAGAAATTTTAAGCATTAGGACTGACACCAATAAACTGACCTATTCAACAGTAATAATTATTTTTGCAGGTGATTAATTTTCTAAATTAATTCAAAGATTAATTAGTACAATTAGCCTAGACCAGGGTCATCCATTTCGATTCTGCAGACGTGATAATCTTGCATTATTATAAAAGAGGAGGAGCATACACACTACAAATAGAACATATCTGACTGAATCTTTAGAAATGGAATATACATTTCTTGAAAAGAAAGCTCAATAGCACTAAGTGGAACTGGAAATTTTTCACTCTGTTTCACAAAGACAAAGCATAATTGCACAACCTTGAAGTTCAGTACCCCCTGCAAGGTACAATTTTGAAGTAAAAATGTAATAATCTTCACAGACTTTCCTACAGTACAGAATAATGTGTAGTTGTTTTGACACAGTTAATAAAAGAATGGTAAGCACAGTATTTTTCAGTATACCAGATTTCAGTATCACAGAAATTATAAATAATAAGGGTTACAAACAGAAAAAATCTTTAATGAACCATAAATATTTCATATGAAAAAAGCAAACAGTGAAGTTTTCAGTCAAAAAGCCAACTAAGATAATAGGATACAAATGCACATTACAAGTTTATATATTTATATTCTGTTCAATAAGTATCCTATATACGTTGTCTGACTGAAAAATTACACACTTGCCCTTATACTTCTGTGCCATTACTTCACTTTAAAGAAGGATTATTACTTGTTAAAATGGCACAGAGTATTATACCAAGATCCTATGAAAGAGAAAGAGAAGGCTATATTGAGACTGAGGAAGAATGCAGTGTTTCTCATGGCAATTAGATTTAAACTTTAATGGCAGACAGCACAAATCCTTACACTGCCCTATGTCTGGTATTCAACCTGATATTCGTGAATTTCATCTGCCACAATAGTAATTTCAGGGAATGAAGTAATAATATCTTCTGGTGTTATAGTTACCGTATTTAGTTCCTGTGTGTCGTCATCTGCTTTAATCGCTATTTCACCTTCAGTCAAATGAACTAACTGTTCATGAACTACAACTTGATGAGGCTGATGCACCAATACTTCTTCTCCATCAACTATCATATCTTCTCCATGGACTATGACACCTTGCTCGTTGACTAACACTTCTTCACCTTGGACAAACACTTGTTGTTCATGTTCTCTTACACCACTTACCCCTTTCAAGAGGTTAATATCCTCTTTAGCCATGCTACATTTATCAATATGCATTTTGTAATATTTTTTCTGGCTAAATACCTGCCCACAATACAGACAAGCTACACCTGTCAAACGTTCGGTCTTTTTCGAATGAGAACGTGTATGTTTCAACATGTCACCTTTTTGAGTAAATTTGCGCCCACAAATAGGGCAGGAATAAGGTCTCTCACCAGTATGAATTCGCATGTGAACCTGCAGGGCCTCACGGCGGCGGAATAACTTGCTACATACCTCGCAGACAAATGGCCGATTGTCAGTGTGAATCCAAGTGTGCTGACGCAAGTTTGCACTACAGCGAAATCCCACACCACACTGTCCACATTTATAAGGTCGCTCACCTGTATGTATCCGCTCATGGCTCTCCTTACCCACCTTTGAATTAAAACCCTTGCCACAGAACTGGCAGGCATGAGGTCTCTCACCAGTGTGGAGACGCATGTGATAGGTAAGTGCTGGCTTCTGCGTAAATCTCTTGCTGCACACTTCACACTGGTAGGGCTTTTCACCAGTATGCACTCTCATGTGCAAGCTGAGAGACAGCTTGGATGATAGAAACTTATTACAAACATTGCACTGAAAACTTTCCACTAACGTTGGTGTCCTGTCACCCTTTTGTTGATTTTTACTTTGATCCCATTCATCAGCAGAATGAGATTTTCGATGATTGAGAAGCCCAGCAACGGAAGGAAAAGTAGCTTTACAAATTCTGCACATAACAACTTTGTCTGTGGCATGAGTTTTATAATGTTTAGTTAGGTTCCCCTTCCTAATGAAACCAACAGAACATATGCTGCACTGAAAAGGTCGAACTCCAAGATGGATAGCCTCATGTTGCTTTAGTCTGTCTTTTGTACTGAAACTCTTTGTACACTGTGCACAGCTGTAAGGTCGTTCACCCGTGTGAGATTTCATGTGTTCACGTACAAGGAAACGATTCCTAAAGGCTTTATTGCAAACTTCACATTTGTACCGCTTCTTGCTACTCTCATCCAAGTGACTACGAGCATGGATGCGCAAATTGTTCCTGTGTGTAAAGCGTTTCCCACAATGATCACAAAGCCAAGGCTTATCGTCCGAATGCACATTTGCTAGGTGAATTTCCAAACTGTTTCTATGCAAGAACCTCTTATCACAATGCTTGCAGTGATGAGGCTTAACACCCACATGCCCCATTTGATGGATTAACAAGGAATCATTGCGGGTAAACACTTGGCCACACTGTGGGCATGCAAACGTTGAGCCCCTTACATGAGTCTGCTTGTGAATAATATATTTATAAGTGTCTTTGAACTTCTTATTGCAGATCTTGCAAAGAATATCAGTTTGTTTTTGTTTTACATTTTTTTGACAAACATGAGCTGATAACTCATCAGTACTTGATGCAACAAATTCACAGACATTACATCGTAAAGACCCAGAAGTTTCAGAGGCCTGAGCAGGATTTTCTTTACTGTTGGACACAATGCTCTGCACAGCCTCAACGATCCTGAGCTTTGTGCCATTGTCAACGGCACCCAATACTTTTGATATCTGCGAATCCAGAACTGGAGATTCAGAACCCTTCTTTTTTCCTCCTTCAGCTGCTGGTGCAGTAAAACGGAGTTCTGCAACTCTGGCCATCTGGATATTGATGTTAACTTCATTTCCACTGCTCACCTGAAAAGAGAAAATTATTTCAACTAGCAATCATTTAAAGAAATCAATACCAATAGCTGGCCATACACGGAAAGATTTTTTCGCAGGCCTCGCCTTTGGGGCCAGATCTGACTGACCTTCGGAGACCCGGCCTGCCGCTCGCCATCAACTGTGACACCAAGCCTGTCATGTTGTGCAACATAATCTGTCAACATTCCAGACCCTCCCGTTAATTGGGGTGATCCCTTTGTTCTCGGCAGGCCAAGCCTCATCCACTGGCCTTTCAAACTAGTTTGAAATCCTTGCTGGTCGGGTCTGCCGTACTTAGAACTGTGCAATGGACATCGAAGCAGACAGTGTCCAGAGGAAAAAAAAATTGCTGTTGCAGCTGTTGGAATGCGCATTTTGCTATACCGGTATGTTACATCATGCAAACAGAAAAATCAAAGTGGATGAAATCATGGACAGGAGAGCAAGACAGCTTTAGTCACAAGTCTGATACAACTCCTGAGAGAAAATGAACCGGACGATTACAAGAATTATTTGCGAATGGACCACAGCGATTATGATATGCTGTTAGGTAAGCATGTACCGGGCGAGTTGGCCGTGCGGTCAGGGGTACGCGGCTGTGAGCTTGCATCCAGGAGATAGTGGGTTCGAATCCCACTGTCGGCAGCCCTGAAGATAGTTTTCCGTGGTTTCCCATTTTCACACCAGGCAAATGCTGGGGCTGTACCTTAAGCCCACGGCCACTTCCTTCCAACTCCTAGGCCTTTCCTATCCTATCGTCACTATAAGACCTATCGGTGTCGGTGCGACGTAAAGCAACTAGTAATAAAAAAGTAAGCATAATGGATTTTTCTCGTTATTACGTTAAATGTTTGATCTGTCTCAGTCTCATCCTTGGCTTTGACAATATGAAAGTGACTGAGATATGAGCGATGCTAGTAATACCATTCCTTATGCAGCCAGTCCTTGGTATGAATGGTATGAAAATATCACTCATAGGGCCAGCTGGTGCGTGCATTTCAGTGGGCTTGGCAGACTGATATGCGAGCAACTTCTGACTCTGTGAAGAAAGCAACGGGAAGCTACTTCACTCCTCATTTCCCTAGTACGCTTCTTCGGCGATGCCTAGGCTATCTATGACAGGTGTTGGCATAGCTGTGGAGGATCAAACCAGCCTTCGGGCTGAATACCAAACATACACAACACATACATAACGACTTGTTTACCGCGCGAGTTAGTCGTGCGCATAGGGACGCATAGCTGTGAGCTTGCATCCGGGAGGTAGGGGGTTCGAATCCCACTGTCGGCAGCCCTGAAGATGGTTTTCCCATTTTCACACCAGGCAAATGCTGGGGCTGTACCCTAACTAAGGCCACGTCCACTTCCTTCCAACTCCTAGCCCTTCCCTAACCCATCGTCGCCATAAGACCTACCTCTGTCGGTGCGGCGTAAAGCCACTAGTAAAAAAATGACTTTTTTTGCGTAGCTATTACTGGAGAACAGTCTAGTTAAAAGCGTATTTACTGTGGATATTTTAGCTTCTAAGCTGAAGAAGGAGGAAAGGAGGATACTGATGAAGGCTTGATTGTGACACTGTGACACCTCATGTTTTAATTGTCAGAGACACGGCCGCTCTTTGTCCATTTCAATAAATTTCTCTAGCAGTGCCTTTGTCCACTCCATGCTTTCCTTACAGGAGGCTTGTTCTGTGAGGTGAGGTCTTTCCGTTGAGGCGCTGACAACAGGTCTCGCCTGTAGCAGGTAACGCCTCGAACTGATCTCGCTCACTAACGAGCAGTACTAGCCTGTCGGAATGCGTCACAAAAGGCCTCGTCTGTCACAATTCCATTCCGTGTATGGCCAGCTAATGTCCTGCATGGAACAACAAACGCAACCCAATGATACATCAAATTCCAAAATATAACGACAGTTACATTCTATGTGAATAATTACAGGAAAATTTGTTGTACCAGAAAAAACTTTATGATGGGGTAAGGCATAATTTAGTAATATCAGAAGTATGAGGCATGTAAGGTTTCAGTTGAGCTATGGACATAGTGATAACAAGCACACCAGACTAAGTGGAATGGGCCTTGTCCTCATCAGATATAAAGTCAGCATGGAAGTATAAAGGTAAGGAAGTATGGGGTAATAAAACACTGCAGGCATGTACTATGTATATGATGAATGTACACTCACGAAGCAAAGTAGAGCCTAGATCCGTTTAAGGCAATGAAGCAAAGAAATATTTCCTTGTTTATGTAGAACATTAGAACCAAATATCTACCAACAAGAGGAGAAACAAGAGACCATCTGGCATGCTATTCTGGAATGAGCAGCAATTAAACCTTCAAAAAAAAAAAAAAAAGAAAAAAAAATACTCTACAACAGTTACATTAATTACTGCTTTGAAGGTAATCACATCATCTGAAAAGGGAGAATTATAAGTAATGCCACCCAAACCAGTAACTTATTTTGCATGGTTGATTAGGAACTACATCAGCAAATTTTAAAATGGAGAATAGAGTAGTTGATGTGATGAGCAACTATCTAGTTGCCACAATTAACTTATAGAATGAAAGGAATGTGTGGAAATACTAGAGCTTTTCATTGCTACCGTAAGTCTAGAATTCACTGTCTTTGGATTATGATGGCAGTCCCACGGCATTCAACACAAGTCAAGAAGGACATTATGATAATGTAACGTGTTGGCGGGGTAAATAAGTAAATAAATGCGTACAGAACCTGGTAGCAACCTATTTCTAAGATTTATTAACTAAGCACTACAATTACAGATTTACACACATACAGACGATAGCCGAGCCACAACTTACACAAGCACACGGTTCGCGCTCTCTCTCTCTCTCTCTTAGTCTCTCATGTCCCATCTACAATCAGACAGACAGACAGACAGACAGACAGACACACACAGAGTCATCAATTATTTACAGTACACTCTCTCAGCCACTCAGTCACACTCGTTAGCGCCGTCACGGTCCACAGCCTACACGTCAGTCTCGCAGGTTGGGATAGTATCCTCTGTTCACTCAATCCGTCGAACTCCTCAGTCTTCACACGTCGGCACCCAGTGTTCCCTTCGCGCTACTCCAGAACACCCAAGGTTCTTCTCCAGCAGCTGGCCCAAAGAGATACAAACGCACGACATCAACGAAACAGGAATGAGTCCTCGGCTCCATGAGGCAGATACTCCATCAGCCCAGGTTATCACTGACTGCGCTTTTCGCTAACTCACACCAGCGAACTCAATCTCGCTCTCACTCATTCACTCACTAACTCACTCTCACTGACTGCAGGCAGGTCGTTCCTCTCCTATATACCTGCGCTGGCCCTTCTAGAATCGTCCGGATGTTCGATGGATCCAAGAACCTCGCGAGATGGAACACTCCAGATTAATAGTCAAGTAATTTCTGTCGTCCCATGCGGCGCGACCACGGATAGAAGAGAGAAGGGCCGTCCCAGCGCTTAAGTGTTGCTCATGATTGGCACGGTCGAGTGTAAGGGGGGTGGGACGATGGGTGACGAGCTCGGCCAGTAGCAAGTTGGCATGGCGGATGCTATAACCATTACATTGCCCCCTCCTTAAAGCTGCTCCACGATACTCTGCAAGACGGTTTGTTCGGTTGGCCACCATCTTCCAATGGGGGATCCGCTGGGTCCGTTCGACGGTGTCCTCGTCCCCATTGATAACGATCAGCAAGTCCTCGCGTGGCAGCAGGAACTTCGGTGGTTTTCCTTTCGTCCACACCCGCGTCTACTTTCAGGGCTTGAGCGCCTTCGTAGTCCTCTGGTGCGATGCCGGGGACTGGTTTGCTCGCCCCAGATTTAGCCCTGCTGAATTTCCTTTTCTTCCGGGGTGCGGAATTTGATGTTCGTACCGGCACGCAGATTCGTGCCGGAACAAGTGTCCTAGTCAGGTGGCATCCTCGTTTGTTGTTTCATCTTCCATTGGTGCTCCGTCTCCCAGTAGGGGTCCGTCAAGCCGTGCTGTTGCAATCGCTGCCTCTGTCTCATGGACCATCGTCAGAGCCTCTTCGTAGTTTTGTTTCCTGCTGATCGTCGTCCTTGGACAGATCTCAGCGCCACGTAGTTAATCACAGGTGTCAGCCACCTCGAGCTTTGTGTCACCTCGCGATAACTCTTCCACGATCACGTCGCCTAGTCGCTCGATCTCGGCGTCGATTATCCGCGGCGTTATATCTGTGCGCTGAGTCCTCTCCTGCGACTTCACTCGGTAGGTGGCTCTCGGTTGGTGGACACCGCAGCGTACGTCGAGCACTCCCACAACCTCCTCATAAGTTGAACTTGGCTGGGGGCTGCGTTGTACTGTCATCTTCTGTACAAGTAGTCCGGCGATCGGGTATTCGGCACTCTTCTTGGACGCCGATCCAGTCTCGAACTGGGTCCGGCATGTTCTCTAGGAAGTAATCCCGTCATCCTGTAGGGTTTCCAACTTCACGATGGTGGAGCCGCCTTCGCTGCTAGCAGGATACATTCGCGTCTCCACAGCCATCGTTTCTGCACGCAGGGCACTCGCTTCCACCGCTGGACCTTGAACTCTGGACTCCACAACCGCGAGCATCTCTTCGGATCCCTTCTCGTCCAGTTCGTTGTCATCGCGCACATTGTCATCGTCCACCTCGGTTTCGAGAGAGCGCACTTCATTTTCTGACTTTAACTGCTCACTCTTCCGATCACTTAAGTCTGTTTCCAGCTGGTCCGGCATAGAACTCCGTTCAGATCTCAGGTCATTAAAGAGTTTGCCATAGGTAGATAAGATTTTGTTTTCAAGCTCATTAAACTTGCTTAGAAAAATCTGAAGCTGTTCGGCATTCATTTCGCTAGTAGAAATTTCTGCCGACTACAGAATTCGCTTCCAGGTACGCTATTCTGACACCAGTGTTAATGTAAGAGGTTATCCACTAGTTTATCACACTTGTATATATCCCACTTCTGACACCAGTTGTAACGTGTTGGCGGGGTAAATAAGTAAATAAATGCGTACAGAA
Organism: Anabrus simplex; assembly: GCF_040414725.1. Taxonomy (NCBI): domain Eukaryota; kingdom Metazoa; phylum Arthropoda; class Insecta; order Orthoptera; family Tettigoniidae; genus Anabrus; species Anabrus simplex. The sequence continues at coordinate 260,629,434 of NC_090266.1, forward strand.
CCTGGTAGCAACCTATTTCTAAGATTTACTAACTAAGCACTACAATTACAGATTTACACACATACAGACGATAGCCGAGCCACAACTTACACAAGCACACGGTTTGCGCTCTCTCTCTTAGTTTCTCATGTCCCCCCCCCCCCCACACACACACACACACAGAGTCATCGATTATTTACAGTACACTCTCTCAGCCACTCAGTCACACTCGTTAGCGCTGTCATGGTCCACAGCCTACACGTCTGTCTCGCAGGTCGGGATAGTATCCGCTGTTCACTCAATCCGTCAAACTCCGCAGTCTTCACACGTCAGCACCCAGTGTTCCATTCGCGCTACTCCAGAACACCCAAGGTTCTTCTCCAGCAGCCGGCCCTAAGAGATACATACGCACGACGTCAACAAAACAGGAACGAGTCCTCGACTCCAACAGGCAAATACTCCATCAGGCTGACACCTCAGCCCAGGCTATCACTGACTGCGCTCTTCGCTAACTCACACCAGCGAACTCAATCTCGCTCTCACTCACTCACTAACTAACTCTCACTGACTGCAGGCAGGTCGTTCCTCTCTTATATACCTGCGCTGGCCCTTCTAGAATCGTCCGGACGTTCGATAGATCCAGGAAGCTCGTGAGATGGAATACTCCAGATTAATAGTCGAGTAACTTCCGTCGTCCCATGAGGCGCGACCACAGATAGAAGAGAGAAGGGCCAGCCCAGCGCTTAAGTGTTGCTCGCGATTGGCGCGGTCGAGCGTAAGGGGGGTGGGGCGATGGGTGACGAGCTCGGCCAGTAGCAAGTTGGCATGGCGGACGCTATAACCATTACAATAATAAGCACACCTGAGTCAGTGCAAAGGGTCTCATGCACCCGAGTCAGTGCAAGGGGTCTCATGCTCATCAAATATAAACCCATGAAGCAAGTAGCTTATATGTGACAGAATAGAACAGAATTCAGAGGTGGCAGAAGAACAGAAGGTAGGAAAGAAATTAACTGCCAAAAGCATGTACTGGAAGACATTAAGTACAGGGCCTTCATACCTTAGCATGATAGTACTGATGAGAGCAAAAGGAAGGTTACAGAGAAATGTGAATTAAGGTTGGCATCAGGAAGGGCATCCGGAAGTAAAAAAGGGCCAAATACACATGTGTCACAATTTGATCCGTGGCTCCACAGGTGTGGGGAAGAAAACGGCAGAAGAAGACGGAGAAATATAAATGAATGTTTTAATACGTAATGAATCAGTGAATGAACCCTTAGGTCTCTCGCGATAACAGAGCAGGCTATAGAATATTCCATAAGAGTCTTTCTATCAAATCTACTCATTTCTCCTCCCGTATGATTCACAGCTCATCTGGAACCTCACAAGCAGTACCTGAACCAATTCCTTGGTTACAATATTAATGCAGTACTAACATTTTCTTCATTTAAGTTGGAAACTGAACAAGAAACTCCTGCTTCCACTGGATCAACCTTATTGCAAAATCCACCCAAAACAGGTTCTGACGACTGGATGTTTTTGGACTCAGAAGAGCTTATCACATCATGCTCTTTATTCTCAGACTTCAAATATTCTAAAGCCTTTGCTATTCTGAGAGATGGCGACAGAGTCTTATTCTTTGATTGAACCAATTTCAAAACCACCACTTTCTTTACTTTAGATTTATCTTCAATCTGAAACATTAAAATCGCTGTGTTAATACTGAAACATTCTGAACAAAATCAAATAGTTTCCTCCATAGTTATTTTAATATACAATTAGTAAACATTAAAATGATGATGAAATTCTGAAAATTGACCAAGTGTGAGCAAAAACTTGGTAACAAATTTGGGAGCTAATGCGGAAATGGAACATTGTACATGAATACAATGTGACAGAACAGAACAGAATTCAGATGTGCAAAAGAATAGTAGGTAGGGAATAGTTTAGCTGCCAAAAAGATGTACTAGAAGAAGTTAAGTACATGGCCTACACACCTTATCATGCTAGTACTGATGAGAGCAATAACAAAGGTTACAGAGAAAATATACATTGGTTTGATAAGATGACAACTGAAGTATCCTGCTGCGAGTATTTTTGTACTGGAGTAAAAAGGTAAGCTGCTTGGAGAGCGACAGGCTATCAGCAGAGATTCAGATACAATATGGAAACTAGAATGGAAAATGTAAGGCAGAAAAGTAACAAGACTGAGATGGAATGCGTTTAAAATATAAAAGGTAAAGGGCGATGTGAAGACATCAGAAATTTAAAGTGTAGGGGAGATGCAAACTGAGTGGCATTACCACATCACCAGCATCTCACCAAGGCATATGGGATTTTAAAAATAAAGTCATGTCCCTGAGGTTTGTATTCCACATAAACCTGGAGGTCCATTGGCTATGATCATGATAACTTTAATTTAACATACAAATAAAAGCCTGCCTGCTTTCTTTCTTTCTTTCTTTTTAACTTTCTTCATCTCTTTCGAATACACCCAATATGAGAAAGTAAAAAGCTACAAATATTCAATTGTTTAGAAAAATTAAGAGGAAAATTACAGTTTCACATGACTGCTGAACAAAACAATCATTTATGTGGAATCTGTACCACTAGGATAAAAATTTTAATTTCACAAATGTCATTTGAACTGATCAGGATACAAAATACGGACACTCAGATATGAAGCTAGTGGTAAAGTCGCTTGTCAGTCACAATCATTCTGGAACAGTTATTTGAGCTTTTGAAGAATATAATGAATGCTATTAACATCCCTTATATTGCTGTAGTTTTGTAAAAGATGCTGAGGTGCCCAAATTTTGCAATGACTGGTTCCTTGGTGTATTGGTAAATCTACAGGCCTTGTTTAGTTCTACATCTCTTACCTTTAAATCATACAAAACTGAGTCTAACCATCATCATCATCTTGGTCTCCCTTTACCTCTCTCACCCTCCACGGAAGAGTCCATTGTTCTCGTAGGTAACCTATATTCCTCCATTCGTCTCACATGACCCCATCACAGAAACCAGTAAATGCGAATGATTCATCAGTTGAGTTCATTCCTGACTTAGCCTTAATCTCCTCATTCTGAGTACCCTCCTGCCATCGTTCACAACTGTTTGTACCAGTGATCATTCTCGGTACTTTAATGTCTGTTACTTTTAACTTGTGAATAATACATCCTGAGTCCACCTAGCTTTCACTCCCGTAAAGCAAAGCTGGTCTGGAAACAGACTGGTGTAAAGATAGTTTCATCCAGGAACTTTTTCTTTATAAGTTGTTTCACGTCTCACCGACTCAGATAAGTCTTCTGGTGACGATAAAACAGGAAAGGACTAGGAGTGGGAAGGAAGCGGCTGTGGCCTTAAAAAGGTGTGGTGTGAAAATGAGAAACCATGGAAAACCACCTTCAGGGCTGCCGACAGTGGGATTCAAACTCACTATCTCCCGAATACTGGATACTGGCCGCACTTAAGCGACCGCAGCTGTAGAGCTCGGTCATCCAGGAACTGACTTCTCTCTCACAGAATACTGCTAGCTTTGTGTTCCAACCTGACATTCAATTCTCTGAGGTTTCTTCCCAACTGACATCACTTTAGTATTGGAAACGTCATAATCTATTAGCTTCATGTCCTGTATTGATAATTCCAATGATCACAAGTATAAAGGTTGGACTTTCCACCTAATCTATACTATTATTTATTACAAGGTACGTAAAACATTTTACAGTACAGTACCGGTTTCGGCCCTATGTATGGGCTATCCTCAGCTGCTGAAGTACCTTGATCTTTTCTAAAATAACATATAATGTTAAAACACTACTTATTCTAATTTTAGATGACTAATTCTAAATTACATTGATATATTGTAGTGTAAAAATGTGCTTGGATGGGAAATGTAAAAGTCTAAAATTGTTCAACAGTTCATTATGAGATGTCACTGATCTTTTTTATAACATACTTCATGACAGAAAAAAAATTCTTTCTTCTATTTAGATAATCCAAAACAGCACAATTCTCCAACAGATCGCAAATATGGAGGAAGGAACATTTTCACCATTCCACTTCAGATAATGAGTCATTAAACTTAGACAATTAATAATAATGTTATTTGCTTTATGTCCCACTAACTACTTTTATGGTCTTCGGAGACGCCGAGGTGCCGGAATTTAGTCCCGCAGGAGTTCTTTTACGTGCCAGTAAATCTACCGACACGGGGCTGTCGTATTTGAGCACCTTCAAATACCACCGGACTGAGTCAGGATCGAACCTGCCAAGTTGGGGTTAGAAGGCCAGCGGCTTAACCGTCTGAGCCACTCAGCCCGGCAAACTTAGACAATTTGACCTGGAGCAAATTACATTAAGATTTTAAACTTATTTTATTCAAACCTTCAAAACACACAACTCGCACCTGTTTTATCGTAGAAGTCAAAGTACGTTAAAAACATCAAGACATGATACTTTATTATTAAACTTTTAGAAAACATAGACTTCCTACTGACCCAAGTTTCATAATAACATAATACCATTTAAATTAAAAACAAGACATTTTTAAAACTTGAAATAAGAGCATCTAACACTGTAATACAGAAATCAAAAGACAGTGTGTGTGACTGAATATCAAGATCATAGATTAAACTAAAAAAAGGTCACTTGCTTGGGAGAATCTGGGTGTAAAGATTAGTTTTTTTATGGTTAAAGGGACACAAGAAAGTTTTCTGTAGATTTGGAAATTTATTGTTAAGCCCATTGAGGAACGTTAGAATTTTATCACTATTGTGTTTTTTTTTTTTGCTTATCAACGATGGGGAATGTGTCATCAACATATCTCGGCCATAGATGGAGTCCATTGATCTTATTTATTATTCTATTAGCCTCTAGATCAGGGGTTTCCAAATGGCGGCCCGCGGGCCGCATCTGGCCCGCGAAGCTATTTCTTGCGGCCCGCGAGGACTTTAAAAAATATAGTTTAAGAAATGTGAAGAAAATTTACGAAAAATATTTGATAGCTTGTTCAAAAATGTATTCATTTTTATATCCTGTATAGACCAAGGCCAGAACTAATTCATTCTTTAATATTAGCTCCTGTTTTTTAGTATTCACTTGTGCTGAATAGATTCCTTGATTAGTAAAATGAAAATCCAAGCTTCGCCGGAAAATTTGCCCTCACAAATACCAGTTGTAGGTCTTAACTATGATAAAAATTGCTATGGGAGATATACCAATTCTTGAACTACATGCCAACCTCACTGTGGCTTTTTTATTCAACGTACCATGTAATGAATACCAAGAAATAATTTAAAAGACATTGGTGTAAGAAGCGGTATAATTTCTTCGTTCTTCTCTCATTGGCAGTATTGACTGGTACACAGTAAACGTTTTCAGGGAAGTACTCCTGGAAGTACATTCTTGGGATTTTAGACTCTTATAAATGTATAGCATTGTGCCCTTCACACTATTCCCACTAAATTGTCCTTTTTGTTTTTAACTACATTATTAATTTTAGTTTGTCTTTCGTTTTACTATTTTTCATTTGTCAAATATTAATTCAAATGAACTGATATTGCTGGATGCTCTTCTCCCAAATTCAATCGTCCTGGGTACGATAGTGATTATTCTGAATTTTACTCTTTTATGCAATTGTGAAATAGTGTTTTAAGCAAGTTCCTTTCAATTTCATATTATTTTGTATGCTGGTACCTCTGTCCTATTTGCAGAATTTTACAGAAATTGGCCTATTATTAAAGTGCGGCCCGCGGTCATGCTTCAGGTTTCCAATGCTGCCCTTGAGTTCTTACTAACTGGAAACCCCTGCTCTAGATTATCCATAAAGATATTAGCTAAAATGCCTGAAACGGGATCGCCCATTGCCAGTCCGTTTTGATGACAGATTTTATTATTAAAAAAGAAATAGTTATTATTCAAAACAAAATAAATTAATGAAGTCGACTACTTCAGATTTACTCAAAATACTGTGATTAGAAAGATTCGTTTTTATAATATTTATGGTTTAATTTACAGGAATACTGAATACATATTAGTGATATCGGATGAGACCATTATGTGATTTGGTTGTAGCTTAAATTTAGTTAATTTTTTACAGAAGTCGACTGAATATTTTTACATAAGCTTCATTATTAAATTTAAAATGTTTGCTGAGAAAGTAATGTAAACATTTTGAAAACCCTATAAGTGGGGCTGTTTCTGCTGTTTATGATAGGGCGTACAGGTATTTCTCTTTTGTGGATTTTAGGTAAGGTAATTTAGGGTTCATGATTGTAAGTTTTTGATATTCATGTTCCTGTAGAAGAAAGGATGAATTTTTCAATAGATTCCTTAAATTTCGTTGAATTTTTGGTATGTGATCTTTGTTTCCTATAGTATACACATTGTCAGAAAAGAAATCTTCTGTTTTATTGACATAATCATTTTTATTCAATAAAATAGTAGTGGATCCCTTATCTGCTTTCATAACGATTGTATTATTCTTCTTAATCTTACTTCTTAATTTGAGTATTTGTTTTTTAAGACCCGTTTCTGAATTGGTTTTCAATTGATTAAGTAGGGAAGTTTCTTTTTAATTTTGTATCTGATATCATTATGATTATCATAGGGAAGTTTTATGATGTTACACTCAATTTCAGGAGCTGTAGTAATTAGGTCGTCTGCTTTATTAGAATTAGGCCAATTCCCTTGTTAATAGGATTCAATTCACTGTCCGAAAAATTAGTATTTGATAAGTTTACAGTTGTGGGGCTATTGCTTAGTAGAGAAGTATGTGTGACTGGTTTCCTAATAGGGTTTATCAATTTATGCTTAGTGTCTTTTAGGGATGTCAGTTTTCTATCCAGTGTTACTTGTTTTTTATTTACAACATCTAACACGTTGTCATTAACAAATCTTGAATATGAGACCCATTCTAATGGGGACATGTTTAGAGAGACTTCTAGATGTGCTTTGTATAATTGTAAGTTTAAGAACGATTTCTTCTTATAATGAGACTTGATCTCACTCTTCAACCAGATATCATTTTTTTTTTTTTTTTTTTTTTTTTGGGTGTTACCTAATTTAGAATAAGGAGAGTTTTTTCTCTGTAAATGCTTTAAGAACTTAGGGACTAAGCCACACCTCAAACATTCTTTCAAGAAACTAATGTCCCTTGAGATTTTGCTGACTTTAATGGTCTAATATGATATCAATAACATGTATTCAACTATTCCTGTACATGAAACCATAAATATTACAAAAATGAATCTTTCTAATCTCTGGGTGTGGACTACATGAGAGGGGGCAATCATCAGGAAGATGAATAATGACATTCTGTGAGTACGCGGCATCTCCATGCCCTTCACAGTGATCACCCAATATCTGACACTGTTCACGCCCCTTATTTACTCTACCAGGCCTGGTACTAAACATGAAAAACACTAATGCATACTGGTGGCCATTCTGTCACAGAATTGCAGCTCTAATCATTTACATACCCACCGATGGTGTGTACGTATACAAAGTTACACTGACATCTGACCATTTCTTCTGGATGTGTCAATGTTTTTGTCATGTGGTGTATAATCTTAAGACATACATTCAGCATTTTATTTACAAGATTAATGAAACGTGTCTTTTCTCACTGTACGAATGGTTATTGCTTAAATTGTGCTCTGCCATTTCATGCAGCTATTGCCATCTAGACATTTGTGTAACAATGGCCATATAAGTATGATAGAAATAATACACTGACTGACAGAGCAAATGCAACACCAAGAAGGAGTGGTTCGAAAGGGATGAAAGTTGGGGAAAAAACAGAGATGGCACGGACGAATAATTGATGTTTATTTCAAACCGATATGCAGGTTACACAATGCGCACGGCATCGACTCAGTAGGATGTAGGACCACCGCGAGCGGCGATGCACGCAGAAACACGTCGAGGTACAGAGTCAATAAAGGTGCGGATGGTGTCCTGAGGGATGGTTCTCCATTCTTTGTCAACCATTTGCCACAGTTGGTCGTCCGTACGAGGCTGGGGCAGAGTTTGCAAACGGCGTCCAATGAGATCCCACACGTGTTCGATTGGTGAGAGATCCGGAGAGTACGCTGGCCACGGAAGCATCTGTACACCTCGTAGAGCCTGTTGGGAGATGCGAGCAGTGTGTGGGCGGGCATTATCCTGCTGAAACAGAGCATTGGGCAGCCCCTGAAGGTACGGGAGTGCCACCGGCCGCAGCACATGCTGCACGTAGCGGTGGGCATTTAACGTGCTTTGAATACGCACTAGAGGTGACGTGGAATCATACGCAATAGCGCCCAAACCATGATGCCGCGTTGTCTAGCGGTAGGACGCCACACTCGTCTGCGGTGACTATCACTGACAGAACAGAAGCGTGACTCATCGGAGAACACGACGTTCCGCCATTCCCTCATCCAAGTCGCTCTAGCCCGGCACCATGCCAGGCGTGCACGTCTATGCTGTGGAGTCAATGGTAGTCTTCTGAGCGGACGCCGGGAGTGCAGGCCTCCTTCAACCAATCGACGGGAAATTGTTCTGGTCGATATTGGAACAGCCAGGGTGTCTTGCACATGCTGAAGAATGGCGGTTGACGTGGCGTGCAGGGCTGCCACCGCTTGGCGGCGGATGCGCCGATCCTCGCGTGCTGACGTCACTCGGGCTTCGCCTGGACCCCTCGCACGTGCCACATGTCCCTGCGCCAACCATCTTCGCCACAGGCGCTGCACCGTGGACACATCCCTATGGGTATCGGCTGCGATTTGACGAAGCGACCAACCTGCCCTTCTCAGCCCGATCACTATACCCCTCGTAAAGTCGTCTGTCTGCTGGAAATGCCTCCGTTGACGGCGACCTGGCATTCTTAGCTACACACGTGTCTTGTGGCACACGACAACACGTTCTACAATGACTGTCGGCTGAGAAATCACGGTACGAAGTGGGCCATTCGCCAACGCCGTGTCCCATTTATCGTTCGCTACGTGCGCAGCACAGCGGCGCATTTCACATCATGAGCATACCTCAGTGACGTCAGTCTACCCTGCAATTGGCATAAAGTTCTGACCACTCCTTCTTGGTGTTGCATTTGCTCTGTCAGTCAGTGTATTTTGATGATCAGCAGCTCATTTGTTTATGCTTATTGCTCATCTGATAGGCTAAGCTATGTAACCAAGTTAACCATTCATTTCTACACCCAGGGATGGTAAAGGTACCCTAGAACACTTAAAACGTACTGTCCTCAAGATTACGGGAAAGAAGAACTAATTTAAAAAAAATAATATTCTTCCCATGAACTGAAAAGAGAAAACATTAACAAGGATTTCTAACATTCTTTGTTACCATAACTTTTATCATGAATTAATTAATTCTCTGTCTGGATCAGTCCTTTTGTTTGAAGCCATTTCTTATAAGCCTTCCTTTTGCTCTTACAAGCTGCCCTCACTTCATCATTCCACCAAGAAGTTTGCTTTTTTTGCATCTGTACACTCATTTCTTCCTAGGTATGTAACTTCCTTCTTAACAACAACAAAAAAACTTTTATCATCACAGCATAATGAATATTAGAAATGAAGGAAAATATTCTAACATACCTTAGGTGGTAAAGCTGTGGTGAAGTGTATGAAGCCTATGGATTAAATCTTTGCTTTGACAGCCGAGATTCTTTGGTTTCAATTCTCCCTTACTAACTCCAACTAGATAATAGATGACGCTATGTGCAAAATTATAAGTCAACTCAATTTTGATAGAACATCTCAAGTAGTCTACACATGATTTCCACCGTCATTTACCAGCTTCAATGCAGACTCTGCCCAGCTTTCTACATTGGCTTAACTACCAACACTCGAGTGAAACAAATATGTGACTACCGCAATACCTGCAAAACCCGTAACATGGATATTCTTGTCACCATTCACACTCAGCTCCATTAAACCATATTAGGTAACTGTTTCCCAGTTAAAGTCCTTAAATGTTTACTTGCATCTTCCCACCCTCTCGCCCTAACAGAGATCCCAAAGTTGGACATCAACTGGTGCTAAGTTCTAGAAAAGCACCTGGCCTTAAGATTAACTGCTTTTTCTTTTTTCTTTTTCTTGTCTCTCATATCCCTCTCTCCTCTTTTACTTCACAACAGTGTCTACTAATTAACACTGTCATTCTTACTCTATCCTGCACTGACAAAGGTTGCAGTAAAAAAGTTTGGACCCATGTCTTTCTTTTATGTGCATTCTATACACAAGTGCCTATGTAGTATGTTGCTGCCCTCTATTTATTTCTAGTACAACTTTTCTTTACACATAACTATAGGAAAATGAACACAACAGAAATTGTTCTGATGGACTGCATATCCATAAGTTGCCAGAAGGTGTGACCAGTCTTAAGGAAAATAGTGGATAGGAAGAGCATTGTCAGATACGTGTCATTGTTTCTTAAGCGACTATATGTTTTGCTCCTGTTAGCTTTCTTATCTGAGCACTATTTTCCAGTGTTACGTAGTTGAGACATATGGAGTTGCAACATATTTCTTATGATCTATAAAACTTGATGAAGTAAGCTGGAAGAATTCATCATTCATATTACAACATAACTGTACTTCTGCACACTTGACACACAATGCATGTCACGAGGGCTTTTCATTCAAAAGAATCCTTACCAAAATCCAAGTAATACACATAATTTCAACTCCCATATGCTATTATTCACGCAATAGCTATGAGTAATGCTACATCCCCAATCCGATTAGATAAAGCTGTCAATAAGCCCGCATTATAAGTCTTTTCTCATGGGTTGGTCATTTTATTAATTTGCAATTTACATTTAATAAGTAATTCCTTCTCAGGCATTCTCATTGGCAATTATGGAGCAGTTAACAAGCCTTTTTTAATTATATTTAAAAGCAGAGAGGAAGAAAAACTTTCCTAGAAATTTTAAAGCTATTTCCATAAATTAGTGGAGTGGTTTTGAACTTTAAGAAAACGAAGGTTGTGGAATAGAGGTGGAGTTACTATGTAAGGAAGAACATTCTTACAAACACATAATAAATGAGAATATTCAAAGTACAGAACAGATAGAACAAATCAGGTAGCTTTAGTCAAAGTATGAGATAATTTAATACAATCTTCTGTTAATGGGAAAGCCATTTTTCTGTTCAGATCTCATACTGTAATCTAAGGCAAAGAGGAACTACAGTGAGTAAAATAAGTATTTGGATGTGTTCAACAAAGAGGGAAACAAGTTTATGTCATATATAATGCTCTTTATTTACCCGCTTTGTGGTTCCCTTTCATCACACTTTAGATTTAAATAAAATGTAAAATTAAATAAATATTTGGACTATTGGAATATTTGAACCTGTCAACGAATGCAAAAGGCTGTCTTGTGCTTACTGGACCTGCTGAGGGCAGTCTGCACAGTGAAATGAGTAAGTACTATACGCGCACTTTTTCTTGAGCCCGGAGCTCCCTAGTGCTGAATTGGTAGACCTCGGTTATCTTCGACATCCACATCGGCAACCTTTGAAACACAAACTATGAATCGCTTATTCATCGCTGTGCGACATCTGGCATACACTTTGCAAACTAGTACTGTTGTTGTTTACACAGCAAAGCCAAACTATATAATTCATGCTAGTAACAAGATTCGCATTGAGAAATGTTATATAATGTTAAATAATGTATGTGTGACACAATTGTTGACGTAAGATAATAAATGTTTAGAAAATTCATATCGATCGATCATATTATCGATTCAATTCAGATTTAATTTCCATCCAGTTGGCAGTATAACCGGAACTGTCAGCACTCCCTCCTTGCTCCTCACCCCATAAAAATCGGGCTCAAGAAAAAGTGCGCGTATAATACACATACCTTTAACGCATGAAATGGAACGAAGAAGAAAAGTAGAGAAATTACATTCGAAGAAAGAACAGTAATCATAAAATTGCATAATGAAGGCATGAATTACCAAGAAACTGACAATACTGTCAGGAAGACACCTTCTACTGTTGGACAAAGACGCCAACCTTCAAAGGTTGTTGTCCATAGTGGCATGGTCTTCTGCACATAAGAGAAGGTTGTGTTAAACAATAAAACACCTGAAATAAATCATCAAACCGGCCAAGTTGGGCTAAGAAGTCCAGCGCTCTACCATGGTCGGTCACTTGCTTTCTTGGCTTACGCTGCCTGAACCATCAACGATAGACCCCAAGTGTAAGCATACGAATTGTAGAGCATAAAAACCTCTACAAAAAAGTCTGGGATGGTATATACCTATTTCGAACCGGTTGCCCTCTAAAAGCACTTTTATGTTATAGTCCGCGGTAAAAAAAATAACTCTTTAAGATTAAATAAATATTTCGATATTATCCTCAATCTCCTCATTGAAATAAATTGTTTGACCTCCTCCATCATTTCATAAGGATTACAATAACCTTGTCAGGACATTATTTGCATGAATGGTTCAGAAGTTATGACCATTTTAGACTGTAGTGGTAATACGTTCCCTGTTGTTTGCTAGCAAGTTGCCTCAACCTCACCGCTAGAGGTGCTAGTGTTGCTCCAGCTGTCAAGTGGATGAACCTTCCTCTTATTAGAGCTTCGCGACTGTATATATTAGACTGCGGTATCTATGTGATATAACAAGTAACAATAATGAGAAGATGCAAGTTGTGTTGATACACACAGACGGTGAAAGGTATTTACCTACATATATATGCTTTGTAATTAATGTTCATTGGGCTGACTACAAATGGTAGCTTGGTTGTTGCTTTTGGTTTCCCACGGTTTTTGTTGTTGTTGGATAATTGTGTAAATATCGAGTCTTCCAGCAGCATTTTGCGCATGTATTTTATGTATATTTTTGTGTGTTTACGAGGTGCTCATGCATGGATATTATTCAGAATATAGTTAGTTATTTTAGAATCAGTGGAGTTATGGATGAACCCAGGTGCAGCTCCTACCCATTTAGTCGTTTTCAGAAGGTTAGGTAAAGCCTGAAGCTGATGTACCAGTACGCAGCTTTATGTACACACCCTGGGAGAGAGAATTATCATGCTTTATTAAAATTTCAGGGATCCATTCTGGTGAACTATGGCGCCCATACTACGGACATTTCGATTAATTACTTGTATTCATTTACTGTATTTTATTTCAATTATTTTAATAATTTATTTTATTTCATTTGCACCCAATGTATTTTATTTTATTCATATTTAATTGTTATTGAGATAGATTTCACATTTAATTATGTATTATTTTTATGGAATACATGTTATGACATGTATGACTATGAAGACATCTTCAGTTCCTTTAAAGACTTAGCATAGAATCACAAGGATAACACTTAAAATTATTTGTACAGATAGAGTTTTTAAAATGATTAAAGTCTTTAGTCTTAGTAACATCAAGAGCATCAAACCTAAAGATATGATCTAAAGTCGGATGAAGTGATTTAAAATCTTGAAGATTATGTTAATATGTTCCATTAAAATTGAAGGGGAAACTCTTCTCAGATGGCAATTTGTGTTGTTTGTATGGACTGCATTAGTATTCGCCAAACTGTTCCAGTGTACAGTCTAGAATAAGAGATAGGTGAGGGTTATTCTGCCCGAAGGCAGGTCCGAACCTCCGCAGAGGTGTTCCTGAGCCGGAGTTTACGTGCGGTAGGGTGGCCAGTTCCTTTCCGCTCCTCCATTCCCTTACCCCCCACCAACAGCACGTGGCAACCCATCCAACTCCTGACCATGCCCAATGTTGCTTAACTTTGGAGATCTCACGGGATCCAGTGTTTCAACACGGCTACGGCCGTTGGCTAGATTAAGAGAAAAAGGTATAAAGTGCCAACCTGTGAGATTAACACTAGCTCTAAGACATAGTATCGGCAAGTAGGGTTCCAAGAATTACAGCCCTTCAGTGAAGTGTTGGACTTATACTTTAAACTTGTTACTTCAACAGCTGGACAAAAACAAGCATATAATTGACATATGTTATTTGGCACAACAATAAGATCTTCTTCAAAGATCTACAAAAACTGTAGTATATATATAATAATTTTTGTGTTAGAAACACAATAAAGTGTATTCTTCTACGAGTACATGCATTTTCATGGAAATGTATAAATGTGTGTTTTAATAATGTTGATTTTGACTAGAGTCCATAGATTTTGACTCAAGATGCACGTGTGTTCTTATGATCGTATGCTTACAACAGTGACAGCTTCTGACTAGAGTTCAAAGACAGGACTAGACACTTAAGTAACATCTAGTGTTTTTTAAATTAAATACAGCCTTGTTTTCACATTTTGTATTTTGATGGCTAAAGATGTCTTTTAACAAAGATTAAACATGTACCATGATTCATTGATGTTATTCTGAAAGGAATAAATTAACTGGTTTTGAAAAGATGGAATTTCTTCAAAAAAAGAACCATAACATTTGTTAGGGTTGACAATACAGGCTAAAAGATTAATTTTATTTCTTGCAGTTGCTGTGTTTGTCGGAGTGTGCAGTGTGTTGTTTAATTGCCAACATGCGTGATTTTGTTCGCAATGCCACCAAAAAGATTACGTTGCAGCGACAAATTTCGAAGTAAGAGACTTCCCGTATATAAAAAATTGTAAAGGCAATGAAAATGGAACTTTTTTTTGTTGTTGTAAATGCAGTGACATGTTTTCAATTGGTCACATTAGAAGATTTGACATTCTGGACCATATCCAAAATCGTCCTTCAGGCTGTTTTCACCTCTGAAAAGTTTGTGAGGTTCTTTTACTCCTGTAAAACTGGACAATGAGTGTTTGGAATTGGCCTCAAATGAGGTTACTTCTGCTTTCCACTCAGTCAAACACAATCACAATTTTATTTCCATGAACTACACCTCCAAAATTGTACGAGAATTATTCACAAGAAAGAAGTCCATATACGCGCGTCAAAAAACAGGGACATTGCTGGGAATTTATTATCACCGTATGCTATGCAGGAGGTTGTTTGTGATTTGGAAGAGGCTAAATTTGTATCAGTTATGATAAATCAAATCACAAGGCTATAAAGCTTATTTTTGTTCTCATCCATTATTTTTTAACAAATGTCAGAATAAAAATTAGAACGTTGAAATTTGGTAATCTTCAGGGAGAAACTTTGGAAATGATCAAAAATTTAATTACAGAAATTCTCCAAAAGTTCATTTTCACTGACAAAATAATTGCACTATCAGCCAATAACAACAATACAAACTTTGGAGGAATCAACTGACCAGAGAAAAGTATTTTTTTTTTTTTCGAAAATAAAATCCTATCTAAATAGCAACATATTAGGTTTGGACTGCATCGCACATATTCTGTGTAACACTATTCAAAATGCAAGTGACTTGTTACCAGTGGATACTGAAACTGTCGTGTGCAAGGTTTTTAAAAAATATTTTCACTATGTGGCAACTTTGCAAGAATTTTGTGATTTTGTGGATGTTCAATACAAACAAATTTTTGGACATTCATAAACCAGATGGTTATCATTGCCACAATCAGTTGCCAGGGTTATTTCTGTATTTCTGGGTTTCAAATCGTACTTCTGTTCACTAGAATGCACAGTAATATTGAAAAAATTCTTTGACAATAACACTTCTCTTCTATGGCTTCAGCGTTTGCAAAGTCGGTTAGAAACGTACAACATTAGCATGAAGAAGATAGAAAGCCAAAACATGACAGCAGTTGAACTTCTCTCCGTGCTTCATAGACTTATTGAAAGTATTCAAGCTAGGGGCTTACGTCAGCCAGAGAGAGAGAAGGATATTTAAGGCCAATGGCAGTAACTACTCTCATAGTTGATTAGCTGCCTGGGAGACTAACTACCTCCGATTGAGTAGGGGTAATTCAGTCGCCTCGACAAAGAATACTGCAATGTATTTGAAACATCGGAAAACTGTACGGAATGTACAGAAAACAACATGGTTCAACCCGGAAGAAGAACTAAATAGGAAAATCGAACATTATTTATTCAGAGAAACCAAGGCCGTACCCAATGGGGTATTAGGGGTTTCATATCCCCCGCCCCACCCAAAATGAACTTGACAAATTTAAACAGCACATACAGGTTTTCAAAAATTCAACCCACTACTACGAATTTAAGAATTTTGAAAATAACACAACTGAATTTAAACTCTAACACAGTGCAGTTTTTAAATGTTTCTATATGAATATAGTTACATTTACTGAAAAAATAACTGAAAATTTTAATTTTAGTGAGATTTGTTTGTTCTTGATTTTTTTACGTACAATTACCACTATCATTCAATTCCCGTATAGTATTTACTCTCCAGGCCAAGTTATTCTTGTCTAAGATGTTTAACTTGGACCTTCTATTAGAATCATATAAATACAGGAAACTGGACTCAAAGTATACTGTCTTAGTATCATAAGTGTTGAAATACATATTTATATGAATTGTTATAAGCCTAGAAACTTATGATACATTTTGTCTTCATTTTTAATAATAATAAATAATAATGATATTGGTTTAAGTCCCACTGACTACTTTTGGCAGTTTTCGGGGATGCCGAGGTGTTGGAATTTTGTCATACATGAGTTCTTTCATGGGCCAGTAAATCTATCAACACGAGGCTGACGTATTTGAGCACCTTCAAATACCACCAGTCTAAGCCAGGATCGAACCTGCTAAGTTGGGGCCAGAAGGCCAGCTCCTCAACCGTCTGATCCACTCAGCCTGGTCCTCTTCTTCAGTTTTTGACACATCTGTTATCAGTCCATAAGACCATGTTTAACATATACTTAAGAGATGCTTGTACTTTCCTGGTCTTTGTCTTAGCTATCTGGGATCAACACTAATGTAGATTTATCCCTGTTTAACAGATGCAGATGCCCTTCCTGACACCAGTGCTATGTGGGGAGATGTATTCACTATTGTTTGGTTCTGTGGTGTTAGCAGTGTGATGTCTTGTATTTGGGTGAAGATGTGTACTGGAACAAACCCCAGGCCCTATGCCATTACACTGATCATTCATCCTGGGAGCCAGACTTCCAGATATACTTAAGAGCCTAAAATAAACGTTCTTAAGGGAATTTTCTATACTTACAGCAAAGAATTCAAATAACTGATTCGTTTCTTGAACATAATATTCAGTTTTTAGTCCCAAATTTTTCTGAATCCTACAAGACTTCATCCCCAATAGTTGCCACCCACTCATGCTTATAAATAAAAATTAATTATTTTTAAACAGTTTGTGGTGGTCACTATGAGAGTTCATAATTTTGAATTTTTCTTAGAATAAATGATTTGTAAAACCAAAATCAATTAACAAAAGGCCAATCAATCCCTGACTCAGAAGCACAATAAATGATCGAGAGGGAACGTCTAACACGAGGAAATCTCAACAGATTTAGTACGGATTCAGAGCCACATAAATTGGTGGAAATATACAACAGATGTGGGACATCGCTATTTCCTAGCATAAACATTTTAGCTATTTTTTGATATCTGCACCTAAAAGGTCATATATTCAGTAAATAACTGAAAAAATGGAACAAGTTAGTTAGTCCAAAATTGTATTTGGACATCACAAGTCTCTCCATACTATTGTTCAGACTGCCATTTAACTTATTAATTGTTAAAACTGTAGTTATAGTTTGATCGTGATCTCGCGAGTTACTTATTCTAAAATTTTAACATACCCATAAGTTTTATGGAAATGTATTTTAAACTATACAAATTGCTATAAAAAACGTTATTATAATTTATATTAATTTGCATGAAGTGTCATACTGTAGTTTACTGGAGTGTGGGAAACAATTGATCTTAAACTCATCGTATGCAACATTATACATAATATGTAAGTAGATTTTAGGAAATAGTCAAGTTTGTTGCATAATAATATTTATACATTTGTGTACATGATTGATGAAATATTAACCCTTTCTTTACTGAAGTTTCTTTTACATGAAGAGAAAGTATAATAATTTCCATTTAAAAAAAGTGCATATTAGTGAATATATTTACACGTAAATCTCAAATGTATGAACAAATTATTGCTTACAACATTATGTCAAAAGACAATGTTTGGTACTTATGAAAAAAAAGAAGAAAAAAAGGAAAGGAATTGTTCTCATTTAGACATTATTTGAAAAATTACTTTGTGCCATACAGACTTGAAGAATGAAGTGAAAATGATAATACAAATGAATCAAAATAGGTGAAGTGGCCCTCTATTTCACCAACATTACCCAAATACAAAAATTATGTACTTTAATGACAGTAAATGAAATATATTTTGGCTATAGGTAACCTAGCAAATTCATAATATTATAAAAATTCTAAATAAATTAATTTTACACAATGTTTTAAAACCTTATAAATCTATAAATGAAAGTTATAAATTAATGAAATTCACATATAAAATACAGTATAAACAAGAATAAGTTATTAAATAGGCCATGGCACACAGATGGCATTATTTTAAATTTAAATAATCACTTCCGAAACACACAGAAACATTATCATGTTATCGAGCTATTATAAGATTTTTTTCAAAAATGTATCTAACCTGTAAATTGCTATAGTGAAAAAATTGGTTTCCTCTATTTTTAAACAAATGGCAAAACATTTTATCTCCCACTACACACTCATGGTATAGCGTGTGCTCCACGTTATGCTGCGGTTACTATACCTTTCCACTTTAGCTGTTGATTTGTAAATATTACAGCTCTAAAAAAGTTATTAACTATTTTTATTTGATTAAATCTATTTCATAACCAAAAATAAAGAGGGTTTATTTCCCGATGCTTTAAGAGTAAGTTCAAGTATGCAACGTCTGTATTCGCAGCATCACTGTTAGCGCTCTTAGCTGCTGTCATCGGAGGCCTCAGGTTCGATTCCTGATATTGCCAGAGATTTAAGAATGGAAAGAGTGCTGGTACAAGGTTAAAATGGCACATGCAGCTCACCTTCATTGGGGGTGAGTTTGAAAAGAGCTGCACCACATCGTGGCGCAGACACAAGTTTTGTCCAGCACCATGGCTAAATTGTTAGCATGCTGGCCTTTGATCCAAGGAGTTCCAGGTCAGGAATTTTAATCTTAAATGGTTAATTCTTCTGGTTCAGGGGCTGGGTGTTTGTGCCGTCTTCAGCATTAGAATTCATCTTTGGTCGGTGCCATTCTCATAGACGCACAGGTGTCCTACAGAGCGTCACCTTGAAAAATCTGCACCAGGCCTCTCCGAATGCCACATGCTCCTGCTATTATTATTATTATTATTATTATTATTATTATTATTATTATTATTATTATCATGTTATTTTATCTGAGACTGCAGAAGATCTCGAGAAGCTGCTGAATGGTATGGACAAAGTCTTGGGTAAGGAGTACAAGATGAAAATAAATAAGTCCAAAACAAAAGTAATGAAGTGCAATCGAACGAAGGCAGGTGATGCAGGAAATATTAAATTAGGAAATGAAGTCTTAAAGGAAGTAGATGCATATTGTTACTTGAGTAGTAAAATAACTAACGATGGCAGAAGTAAGGAGGACATAACATGCAGATTAGCACAAGCAAGGAAGAGCTTTCTTAAGAAAAGAAATTTTCTCACTTCAAGCATTGATACAGGAATTAGAAAGATGTTTTTGAAGACTTTCCTGTGGAGCGTGGCATTGTATGGAAGTGAAACATGGACGATGACTAGCTCAGGAAGAAAGAGAATAGAAGCTTTTGAAATGTGGTGTTACAGAAGAATGCTGAAGGTGAGATGGATAGATCGAATCACAAATGAAGAAGTACTGAATCAAACTGGCGAGAGCAGATCGATTTGGCTAAATTCGATGAGAAGAAGAGATAGAATGATAGGACACATCTTAAGACATCCAGGACTTGTTCAGTTGGTTTTTGAAAGAAGTGTAAGTGGTAAGAATGGCAGGGGTTGACCAAGGTATGAACATGTCAATCAATCAATCGATCAATCAATCAATCAATCAATCAATCAATCAATCAATCAATCAATCACTTACTGATCTGCATTTAGGGCAGTTGCCCAGGTGGCTGATTCCCTATCTGTTGTTTTCCTAGCCTTTTCTTAAATGATCGCAAAGAAATTGGAAAATTATCGAACATTTCCCTTGGTAAGTTATTCCAATCCCTAACTCCCTTTCCTATAAACGAATATTTGCCCCCATTTGTCCTCTTGAATTCCAACTTTATCTTCATATTGCGATCCTTCCTACTTTTAAAGACACCACTCAAACTTATTCGTCTACAGATGTCCTCCCATGCCATCTCTCCACTCACAGCTCAGAACATACCACTTAATAGAGCAGCTCGTCTCCTTTCTCCCAAGTCATCCCAGCCCAAACTTTGCAACATTTTTGTAACGCTACTCTTTTGTCGGAAATCACCCAGAACAAATCGAGCTGCTTTTCTTTGCATTTTTTCCAATTCTTGAATCAAGTAATCCTGGTGATGGTCCCATACACTGGAACCATACTCTAGTTGGAGTCTTACCAGAGACTTATATGCCCTCTCCTTTACATCCTTACTACAACCCCTAAATACCCTCATAACCATGTGCACAGATCTGTACCCTTTATTAACAATCATATTTATGTGATTACCCCAATGAAGGTCTTTTCTTACATTAACACCTAGGTACTTACAATGATCCCCAAAAGGAACTTTCACCCCATCAACACAGTAATTAAAACTGAGAGGACTTTTCCTATTTGTGAAACTTACAACCTGACTTTTAACCCCGTTTATCATCATACCATTGCCCACCGTCCATCTCGCAACACTATCGAGGTCACCCTGCAGCCGCTCACAATCTTGTAACTTATTTATTACTCTGTACAAAATAACATCATCTGCAAACAGCCTTATCTTTGATTTCACTTCTTTACACTTATCATTGATATATATAAGAAAACATGAAGGTCCAATAATAGTGCCTTGAGGAATTCCCCTCTTAATTATTACAGTGTCAGATAAAGCTTTATCTACTCTAATTCCGGTATCGTAATTAGGATACGTCTGAAAGTAGTTTAAAATTACTGTAGTGTACTGTACACTAGTATAGGAGTAATATCCTATTAGAATTTAGTGTGATTATTTTATTATTGTAAAATATTTGTGTAGTACTGGTGTAGTAGAGGTATCTGTAGAAACTCTTACTAAAATACTGTTGTTGTAATTAGAATAGGCTTAATTGCAGTTTGGAATTGTGTAGTTCTTGTGTAGGCTATTACTTTCGATATTCAGTAATTAACAGCAGTTTTTATCCATCAGGGGTTGTAGGATAAAAAAAAAATAGAGCACGACTTAGTAGTATTGTAGTGTAGTCGTATATTAATTACCTTATTGTTGTGTACTATCCCAGACAATATATCCCTCCGTTCATTTATTTTTTGCAAATAAGTTATTTTATTTTTCATTTCATTTTTTTCCCCGTAAAGAATGCCTAAGGAGCGCGAGTGTACCGTACTTACTGTGGGTGTGGCGAGGCATTGAGGGGTATCAGGGAGGAGTTGGAAAGTTTGAGGGAGATAATTAGGAATCTCACAGAAGACAGGAAGGAAGATAGGACTCCCTCAAACAATGTACAGGTTACAGTAGGTGTACAAGAGGGAGGGGAAGGAAAGGGAGGAGTTGTAGAGGACAGGTGGTCTAATGTTCTAAGGGGAAGGAGATTGCAGGCTAAGGGCTCTATTCAGGATCAGAATTCAGGACAGGTGTCTGTGCGAAATCGGTACGAGTCACTCCAGGTAGAACAACAGAGGGAAGATGAGGGACATGGAACTGTTGCTGAGATGTGTGGAAGTAGGAGGAAGGGAAAAGGTAGGAAAGGAAAATGTAGAGTAGAGGATAGGAAAACACCGGTGGAACAGGGTCATGGGAAGGAGAAAAGGGAGGAGGAAGTAGCTTCTGCAGCTATCAGGAAAGATAGGGCTGACCAGGAGGGGAGGGGATCAAATGAGGTGGGTAGGGTTGAGGCTCTGGTCATGGGGGATTCCATCGTTAGCCACGTGGGGAAAGTGTGTGGAGGAAAGGGTACCAGGGTAGAGTGTTATCCAGGAATTAGGTTGAGGCAGATGTTGAGGAAAGTAGAAGAGAGGGAGGAGGGGAAGGAGAAGGTGGTACTGTTTCACGTTGGTACCAAGCTGATATAAGTACCAGCATAGTTGGAGATGTGTGGGATCTGGTAAATGCAGCACGGGTGAAGTTTAAGAAAGCGGAGATTGTTATTAGTGGAATACTGTGTAGAAGGGATACTGACTGGAGGGTGATTGGGGATTTAAATGAGACTATGGAGTGGGTATGTGGGGAAACTGGGAGTGAAATTTCTAGATCCTAATGGGTGGGTAGGAGATAGGGATCTGCGCTCAGATGGCCTTCATTTAAACCGCAGTGGTACATATAAGTTAGGAAATTTGTTTGGAAGGGTAATAGGGAGGTACATTCAGGGAAACAGGATGGCCTAGGGAGCGGTGATAAGGGAACAGGGAACTGGAAATCAAGTAGGGATGACATAACATTGTTAGTGTTGAACTGTAGAAGTATTGTAAGGAAAGGAATAGAATTAAGTAATTTAATAGATATATATTTACCAGATATTGTAATAGGAGTTGAATCATGGCTGAGAAATGATATAATGGATGCAGAAATTTTCTCGCGGCAATGGAGTGTGTATTGTAAAGATAGGATAGGAAGGGTGGGAGGGGGAGTGTTCATTCTGGTGAAAGAAGAATTTGTAAGCTACGAAAAAGTTAAAGATGAGACACATGAAATTCTAGGTGTAAGGCTCATTTCTAAAGATAATAGGCAACTTGATATATTTGGAGTGTACAGATCGGGAAAGGGTAGCACTGACGCAGATTCGGAATTATTTGATAGGATAGTCAGCTATGTGGGAAACGACATGGAAAGAAATGTGATTGTAGCGGGAGATCTGAATTTGCCATATGTCAATTGGGAAGGAAATGCGAACAATAGGAAGCATGACCAACAAATGGCAAATAAGTTAATATGCGAAGGAAAGCTGATTCAGAAAGTGATTGAACCAACCAGAAGGAAAAATATCCTGGATGTCGTGCTGATAAAACCAGATGAGCTCTATAGGGAAACTGAAGTAATAGATGGTATTAGGGATCATGAAGCTGTTTTTGTGGTAGTTAAAAATAAATGTGATAGAAAGGAAGGTCTTAAAAGTAGGACCGTTAGGCAGTACCATATGGCTGATAAAGCAGGCATGAGGTAGTTTCTAAAAAGTAACTATGATCGGTGGAAAACGGTAAATAAAAATGTAAACAGACTCTGGGATGGGTTTAAAGAAATTGTTGAGGAATGCAAAAATAGGTTTGTACCATTAAGGGTGGTAAGGAATGGTAACGATCCACCTTATTATAATAGAGAAATAAAGAGACTAAGAAGGAGGTGCAGACTGGAAAGAAATAGAGTTAGAAATGGCTGTGGGAGTAAGGAGAAATTGAAGGAACTTACTAGAAAATTGAATCTAGCAAAGAAGGCAGCTAAGGATAACATGATGGCAAGCATAACTGACAGTCATACGAATTTTATTGAAAAATGGAAGGGTATGTATAGGTATTTTAAGGCAGAAACAGGTTCCAAGAAGGACATTCCAGGAATAATTAAAGAACAAGGGGAGTGTGTATGTGAGGATCTTCAAAAGGCAGATGTATTCAGTCAGCAGTATGTAAAGATTGTTGGTTACAAGGATAATGTTGAGATAGAGGAGGAGACTAAGGCCAAAGAAGTAATAAAATTTACATATGATAACAATGACATTTACAATAAGATACAAAAGTTGAAAACTAGAAAAGCGGCTGGAATTGATCAGATTTCTGGGGATATACTAAAGACAATGGGTTGGGATATAGTACCATATCTGAAGTACTTATTTGATTATTGTTTGGTCGGAGGAGCTATACCAGGTGAATAGAGAGTTGCTATTGTAGCCCCTGTGTATAAAGGAAAGGGTGATAGACATAAAGCTGAAAATTACAGGCCAGGCAGTTTGACATGCATTGTATGTAAGCTTTGGGAAGGCATTCCTTCTGATTATATTAGACATGTTTGTGAAATTAATAACTGGTTCGATAGAAGGCAATTCGGTTTTAGGAAAGGTTATTCCACTGAAGCTCAACTTGTAGGATTCCAGCAAGATATAGCAGATATTTTGGATTCTGGAGGTCAAATGGACTGTATCGCGATTGACCTGTCTAAAGCATTTGATAGGGTGGATCATGGGAGCCTACTGGCAAAAATGAGTGTAACTGGACTAGACAAAAGAGTGACTGAATGGGTTGCTATATTTCTAGAAAATAGATCTCAGAGAATTAGAGTAGGTGAAGCTTTATCTGACCCTGTAATAATTAAGAGGGGAATTCCTCAAGGCAGTATTATCGGACCTTTATATTTTCTTATATGTATAAATTATATGAGTAAAGGAGTGGAATCGGAGGTAAGGCTTTTTGCAGATGATGTTATTCTCTATAGAGTGATAAATTACAAGATTGTGAGCAACTGCAACGTGACCTCGAAAATGTTGTGAGATGGACAGCAGGCAATGAATGGTATGTTGATAAACGGGGTTAAAAGTCAGGTTGTGAGATTCACAAATAGGAAAAGTCCTGTCAGTTTTAATTACTGCGTTGATGGGGTGAAAGTTCCTTTTGGGGATCATTGTAAGTATCTAGGTGTTAATATAAGGAAAGATCTTCATTGGGGTAATCACATAAATGGGATTGTATATCAAGGGTACCCGGTCTAGAAAGCCAAGGATAACGGCCGAGAGGATTCGTCGTGCTGACCACACGATACCTCGTAATCTGCAGGCCTTCGGGCTGAGCAGCGGTCGCTTGGTAGGCCAAGGCCCTTCAAGGGCTGTAGTGCCATGGGGTTTGGGTTTGGTTTTATATAAAGGGTACAGATCTCTGCACATGGTTATGAGGGTGTTTAGGGGTTGTAGTAAGGATGTAAAGGAGAGGGCATATAAGTCTCTGGTAAGACCCCAACTAGAGTTTGGTTCCAGTGTATGGGACCCTCACCAGGATTACCTGAT
This sequence comes from Anabrus simplex, assembly GCF_040414725.1. Taxonomy (NCBI): domain Eukaryota; kingdom Metazoa; phylum Arthropoda; class Insecta; order Orthoptera; family Tettigoniidae; genus Anabrus; species Anabrus simplex. Next base: position 260,654,479 of record NC_090266.1, read on the forward strand.
TCAAGAACTGGAAAAAATCCAAAGAAAAGCAGCTCGATTTGTTCTGAGTGATTTCCGACAAAAGAGTAGCGTTACAAAAATGTTGCAATGTTTGGGTTGGGAAGAATTGAGAGAAAGAAGAAGAGCTGCTCGACTAAGTGGTATGTTCCGAGCTGTCAGCGGAGAGATGGCGTGGAATGACATTAGTAGACGAGTAAGTTTGAATGGCGTTTATAAAAGTAGGAAAGATCACAATATGAAGATAAAGTTGGAATTCAAGAGGACAAACTGGGGCAAATATTCATTTATAGGAAGAGGAGTTAGGGACTGGAATAACTTACCAAGGGAGATGTTCAATAAATTTCCAATTTCTTTGAAATCATTTAGGAAAAGGCTAGGAAAGCAACAGATAGGGAATCTGCCACCTGGGCGACTGCCTTAAATGCAGATCAGTATTGATTGATATTGATTGATATTCTCTGAGTTCTGTTTTCTAGAAATATAGCCACCCATTCAGTCACTCTTTTCTCTAGTCCAATAGCACTCATTTTTGCCAGTAGTCTTCCATGATCTACCCTATCAAATGCCTTAGATAGGTCAATCGCAATACAGTCCATTTGGCCTCCTGAATCCAGGATATCTGCTATATCTTGCTGAAATCCTACAAGCTGAGCTTCAGTGGAATAACCTTTCCTAAACCCAAACTGCCTTCTATCAAACCAGTTATTAACTTTGCAAACATGTCTAATATAATCAGAAAGAATGCTTTTGCAAAGCTTACATGCAATGCATGTCAAACTGCCTGGCCTGTAATTTTCAGCTTTATGTTGTCTATCACCCTTTCCTTTATACACAGGGCCTACTATAGCAACTCTCCATTCATTTGGTATTGCTCCTTCAACCAAATAATAATCAAATAAGTATTTAACATATGGTACTATATCCCAACCCACTGCCTTTAGTATATCCCCAGAAATGTTATCAATTCCAGCTGCTTTTCTAGTTTTCAACTTTTGTATCTTACTGTAAATGTCATTATTACCATAGGTAAATTATAATACTTCTTTAGTATTACTCACATCTCCTATCTGGACATTATCCTTGTAACCAACAATCTTTACATACTGCTGACTGAATACTTCTGCCTTTTGAACATCCTCGCATACACACTCCCCTTGTTCATTAATGATTCCTGAAATGTCCTTCTTTGAACCTGTTTTTGCCTTTTCATTAAAATGTGTATGACCACCAATTATGCTTGCCATCATGTTATCCTTAGCTGACTTCTTTGCTAGATTCAATTTCCTAGGAAGTTCCTTCAATTTCTCCTTACTTCCATAACCATTTCTAACTCTGTTTCGTTCCAACCTGCACCTCCTTCTTAGTCTCTTTATTTCTCTGTTATAATATAGTGGATCTTTACCATTATTTACCACCTTTAAAGGTACAAAACTATTTTCACATTCCTCAACAATTGCTTTAAAGCCATCCCAGAGTCTGTTTACATTTTTATTTACCATTTTCCAGCAATAATAGATACTTTTTTAAAAACTCCCTCATGCCTGTTTCATCAGCCATATGGTACTGCCTAATAGTCCTAATTTTAATACCTTCCTTTCTTTCACATTTATGTTTAACGAAAAAAAAAAACAGCTTCGTTATCACTAATACCATCTATTACCTTGGTTTCTCTATAGAGCTCATCTGGTTTTATCAGCACCACATCCAAAATATTCTTCTCTCTAGTTGGTTCCATCACTTTCTGAATCAGGTGCCCTTCCCATATTAACTTATTTGCCATTTGTTGTTCATGCTTCCTGTCATTTGCATTACCTTCCCAATTGACATTTGGTAAATTGAGATCACCTGCTACAATCACGTTCCTTTCCTTATCGTTTCCCACACAGCTGATTATCAAATAATTCTGAATCAGCGTCAGCGCTACCCTTTCCCGGACTGTACACTCCAAAGACATCACTTGCCTACTATCTTTAGAGATGAGCCTTACACCCAGAATTTCATGTTTTCCATCCTTAACTTTTTCGTAGCTTACAAATTCTTCTTTCACCAGAATAAATACTCCCCCTCCTACCATTCTTATCCTACCTCGACGATACACACTCCAGTTCCGTGAGAATATTTCTGCATCCATTATATCATTTCTCAGCCATGATTCAACTCCTATTACAATATCTGGTAAGTATATATCTATTAAATTACTTAATTTGATTCCTTTGTTTACAATGCTTCTGCAATTAAGCACTAATATTTTTCGTCATCCCTACTTGATTTCCAGTTCCCTGTTTGCTTAACACCACTCCCTAGGCCACCCCATTTACCTGAATGTACCTGCCTATAACCCTTCTAAACAAGTTTGCTAACTTATATGTACCAATGCGATTTAAGTGAAGGCCATCTGAGCGCAGATCCCTGTCTCCTACCCAGCCATTAGGATCTAGAAATCTCACTCCCAGTTTCCCCACATACCCACTCCATAGTCTCATTTAAATCCCCAATCACCTTCCAGTCAGTATCCCTCCTACATAGTATTCCACTGATAACAATCTTCACTTCCTTAAACATCCGTGTTGCATTTACCAGATCCCACACATCCCCAACTATGTTGGTACTTATACCTCCTTGCATTACGTTGTTAGTACCAACGTGAAACACTACCACCTTCTCCTTTCCCTCTTCCTTCTATTCTACTTTCCTCAATATCTGCCTCAACCTGACTCCTGGCTAACACTCTATCCTGGTACCCTTTCCTCCACACACTTTCCCCACATGTATAACGATGGAATCCCCCGTAACCGGAGCTTCAACCCTACCCACCTCATTTGAACCCCTCCCCTCCTGGTCAGCCCTATCTTCTCTCACTGCTGCAGAAGCTATTTCCTCCTCCCTTTTCTCCCTCCTATGACCCTGTTCCACCTGTCTTTATCTTCCCACTACACTACATTTCCCTTTCCTACCTTTTCCCTTCCTCCTACTTCCACACATATCAGCAACAGTTCCCTGTTCCTCATCTTCCCTTGGTTGTTCTACCTGCACTGACTCGTACCGATTTCTCACAGACACCTGTCCTGAATTCTGATCCCGAACAGAGCCCTTAGCCTGCAATCTCCTTCCCCTTAAAACATTAGACCACTTGTCTTCTACAATTCCCCCATTTCCTTCCCATCCCTCCTTTGCACTGCGTAGCCATTATTTATGGAATAATGGGAAGAAAAGGAAAAATAAAATAAATTATTCTGTGCAAATAAGAAATGAAAGGAAAGAAATATTGCCTATAAAAATGAAAGGAACGAAATATTGTCTAGGATAGTTCACAAAGATCACACAACAATAAGGTAATTAATATAAGCTACTACTATTCTACAATACTACTTAGTTGTACAAATTTTTGTTTTCTACAACACCCTATCAGAATGAAAATTGCTGTTAATTACTGAAAACCGAAAGTAATACACAAGAATTAGGTCTACACAATTCTAAATTGCAGTCAAGTCTACCCTAATTACTGCAACAGAATTCTAGTAAGAGAGTTAATACAGATACAACAGATACTGTAGATACTACAGATACTACACTACACAAATATTCCACAGTAATAGAATAAACACACTAATTTATAATAAGATACCTACTATAATACACTACAATGATTTTAAACTATGTTCAGACGTATCCTAATTATAATAAAACAGGTTATTACTAAGCACAAACTGAAATGAAAATTACGATTAAAGTTTGAAATTCGCAAGACTCAAAATAATAGAATAAGCACTCTAATTTCTAATAAGTCACTACAATACACTACAAGAGTTTAAAAACTACGTTCAGACGTATCTTAATTGCAATAGGTTATTATTAAGCACAAATAGAAATGAAAATTGCAATTAGGCCTAAAGTTTGAAATTCGCAAGAACTACCATGCTCAAGGATTACCAACAAAGTTAAACACGTAGACAGAAGATTATTTCTTTAGTATTACTTTATCCTACTATGCTCTAATAGAAATGAAACCTTGCATTTGGTTAAATGCTTAAGTATCGAAAGGATTGCCGTACACAAAGAAAAACACCAATATAACAGGCAAGCAGATAAGAGCAGATGTAGGATGCAGTAGTTACGTAGAAATTAAAAGGTTAGCACAGGGTAGGGTGGCATGGGGAGCTGCATCAAACCAGTCTATGGACTGATGACTCAAACAACAACATTATTATTATTATTTTTTTTTTTTTTTTAATTTTATACATCGAGTTGAGCCTCTATGGACTGCGTGGTAACAACCAACTTCATTTCACTGTCTAGGTCTTGTTCTTGTTCCGGCTTTGACTTCCTGCCAGTATCTTCTGAGCCCAGTGACGAGTGCCTGTTTATGCTCTTCAGACAAAGGTCCTTTCCATCTTCTGGAAGTTGATGCCATTTGGAAACCTTGATAGTTGTTCACCAATCTTCTGAATGCGTTCATGTCATGAATTTCTTTGTCTGAAATTCCAATCTGCCTCAGATCTTTTTCGCATTCCTGGAACCATCTCGGCCTTGTTGCCTTAGATCGAATAAAATTTCATATTCTTTTTGTTAGTCGATCATCAGTCATCCTCAAGGGATGACCATAAAAAAAGAGCCGTCTCTTCTTAATTGACGCTGTGAGAGGTTCTGTCTTGCTGTACAAATCCTTATTGGGTCTCATTCGCCACTGTCTATCAACCCACCTATTACCTAGTATTTTTCTTAGTATCCTGCGCTCTCTTTTTTCCAGCTGGTCAGCTTGACCTTTACTACTTAAGGTCAAAGTTTCAGACGGATATAATCCCTCATGTTTTACAACTGTGTAATAGTGTCGGAACTTGGCCCCTATACTCAGAAATTTTTTTTAATAATAGATATTCTTTGTCATTTGGTATGCCTGGTCTAACTTCCTCATCCTGACATTAATTGCTTCCTCTTCTAATCCATTCTGTTGGATGACTTCACCAAGATATCTGAAATTCTTGACACGACCATTTTTTCCAAGATTAGTGATCATTATTATTATTATTATTATTATTATTATTATTATGGGGTTACCAGCATCTATTAATACTAGTCAGAGGGAATATGGAAGATGCACAACCTTCGAAGATCGAAGGCATCAGCAAAAGAAAGGCAAAGGCCATGAAGGGGTGAAAATTAAACAGTCCCTATGCTTTGAAACCAAATAAGAGAGCAAGAGTTGACCGAGGGTGGTCAGGTAGCGGTAAAACGACAATGACTAACCGCTTCCCTACGTGTTCTACTTGGAAGAAAAACAGAACAATCAAGAAACAAATTTCAGATGTGATATTTCTGCCGGCATAATTGATTTTATTCGAACATTAGATGTCGGTTTTTTACTCCTCCGAGGCCATAAGCAGGATATTCGTACCATCGGACCAGCGGAAGAAATAGTCATGGGCCAGGTCCTTATCGCCGCCACTGGTTGTGATTAAGAAAACCTGGTAGCAATTCTGTAGTACGTAGGAGTCGATGCATCAACCTTCATGAGTACAGAAATTATAAAGCGAGGTCAGTAGGGCAGTGAGGATTTCTTTAAGGTGTTTGCAAAACATGGGCTGCTTCATCGTCGTCATCAACATCATCATGTGCCGGGGGAGGATGCAGCTAGAGGTTTAATGTCGCATTCACACAGTGAAGTTTTTTGGCGACACAAGGATGGGAAATGGCTACAGTTGGGAAGGACGCAGTACAATCTCAGCATTGGCCTGGTGTGAAATTTGGAAACCACTGTAAACCCTCTTCAGGGCTGCCAACAACTGTATTCAAAACCACCATCTCCTGAATCCAAGCTCACAACTGTGCGACTGTGACCGCACGGCCAACTCGATCGGTCAGGAAAATTTGATGTGGCTGAGGGTGAAGGAGTGAAGTTGTATCTGGGGTTGGAAGAGTGATATGATGGGTACCTACCTCTGACTAGCCATGCCTGAAATTAGGGGCGGGGATGATGAGGAAGAAAATAATGTGTGTGTGTTTTAAATCCACTGTGCAGACAAAGCTCACATGACAAATTTTTGGCTGTACTCTAGAGGTTAGGGCCACAGTTAAGCCACAAACTTTGGTCAGGATTACGTCCTGACAATTTTTTGCTTATATGTTGGATGGCGCAGTTATGGGTTGTCTTGGTGATTGGCTATCAGCTACCTTGATCAAGGTCAGCCGTGGATGGGTGGCCGCTCGGTCAGCGAGCAGCGGCAATTTTGAAGCTGAACCACTGGTGGATGGTAATACTACTCTTAGTTTTGCGTTCCACTAACAAGGGGAAGTCGCCATGTGGTTTTCTAGAAAAGTGTTAATATTTTGAGGATTTGGCCTGCATTAACCCTTTCATGGCCAAATTATTTAAGAAATGAATTTTTGGGGACTAAACATATATTTGTAGTGAGGGAATGTCAAAGAATGAGAGGCTATTTTAATTTTTTTTTCAAACGCTGGAACTGTGAAAAAAAAAAAAAAAAAAGTGGCAACTATATATCCCAATGGCTGTCAGTATCATAGAGTTCGTAAATGATATGCTAGAGATAGCATTAGCGTCACCGTCTACGAGAGAATCACTGTAGCGAGCGGAGCATATTGAAATCACAGCTGTTTGGCAAAAAGCTCACTCCGCTGTACTCGTCAATGTAAGTAGGGGACTTTTAAAACTGTGTGGATATAGATACGTTTTAAAATTCTTACATGTAAATATTCTCAGATACTACAGTATACTTGCGATGCTTCTCTCCAGTAAAAAAGAAAGCCCCAAAAGCATGAATACAGGACTAAATGCGTAATAAGAGAGGACGGTGTTCAGGTGCAGTCAAGTAACACAAAATCAATTTACTGTTCATATTACGTCTTCTAACAACATACGTTTAGAAGGAGGGCACGTGCATTTTGCTATTTTTTGTCTAATTGACCAGGAATTAGGTATAATTCTGCCCAACGACCGAAAATGTCCGCTCTCGTACGAAGCGGATGAGCGAGTTTTTAGGCCTAAAAACGTGGGCGAGATTTTGGGGTAAAGTAGACAAAATATTATCATCGCCGGTTTAGACCCTAGCTTTCCGAGTCCAAGTTGGCACGTTCGAGCCTGGCTCAATCCGGTGATACTTGAAGGTGCTCAAATATGTTAACCTCTTGTAGATAGATAAGCGGCATATGAAAGAACTTCCGTGGGAAAAAATTCTGACACCTCAGCGTCTCCGAAAACCGTGCAAGTACTTAGTGGGACGTAAAGCCAATATTATTATTATTATTATTATTATTATTATTATTATTATTATTATTATTGTCGATGTTTTCTAAACATCATTACAAGTGGAAATATGACATGCGGTTGTGGTTTCAGCCTATTATGGAGTTTTCATTTAGCTTTTCCTGAAATGTATGATTTGCTTTAAGATTTTAACTTGTAAAATGATTTCCATTAATGGAAAGGGAGAGTGATAAATTATATGATTGAAGCGAACTGAAAAAAAATACTTTCAATATTTTTGACAATTTGCTTTACATCACACAGACTCAGATAGCCCTTAAGGGGACGATGGGATAGGATAGGACTAGGAGTGGGAAGGAAGCGCCCATGGGCTTAAATACAGTACAGCCCCAGTATTTGCCTGGTATGAAAATGGGAAACCACTGAAAACCATACTCGGGGCTGCCGATAGTGGAGTTTGAACCCAATATTTACGGAAAGCAATCTTACAGCTGCGTGGCCCTAACCACACGGCCAACTCGCTCGGTCAATAATTTATTATGCCTGTATATAGTAGCCCTATATGACATTTAAAGGAATAATACTATTGAAGGACTCAGATGTTCACACGGTGTTTCACATCTAGTCTCTAAATTGTAAAATCTGTTAAGGTATGAAAGGAGACTGCTTACACGTATTGACGTAGGGAAAGCAACAAACTGTATATACAGGAATCGTATTCAATAGCTTTTAACAGGCCTACAATAAATACACACAAAAAGTGACAGATGAACCACAATTCCAAACTATCATGCACATCTTTTCTTAGTTTCTTTTTGAGTAATCATGGCAATATGAAGAACTTATGTTCCTGTGCTTTACCTTTACATAAATCCTATTTATTTACCCTACTGAGACAAAAATATGCTCTGCCTAAGTCTGAAGCACTACAGAATAATTTATGATAACGTAAATCGCTTAGAATTACTAATATCCATCTTTCTGGTGCAGAAAATCACTTCACTTCCCAAAAATGCACGCTCCTGGCAGTCATTACACTACAAATATGTAAACAAACATGTCCACCAACCTAGAAACTGCAAATATACCCGAGCAGAATTTTTTCCTAGATTTTCTGATGTCCACACCAGGTAGCACCACAAATCAAATGTGGGAATCAGGTCACCCAGTGGCCCAATAGCGGAAAAAAATTTATGGGAATTATATCACCCACTGGCCACGAAAGGGTTAAAACATATTTTAGCCCTGTCCGATCATTTTTGTCAATCGGCCTTATTTGGTTCAAAATTTAACGTTTAAAATCCATCTTCAAACTTTTGTAGTGTTCTCCCTTAGAGTTTCCAAACTATCTCTGTGGCGTATTCGCTAGCGCATTGGCATTCCAACCTGAACTTTATAAAGGCGAACCTGAAGGTTTTGAGTCTGAGTCCGATCTAGGTCAGCATTTTTCTTTCCTTTTCTATCTCTTATTTTACCTTATTTTATTTTATTTTATTTTATTTTTCAATAATCTATTTTCTGTGGTCTCTTCTGTTTTAGAGCTATTTGCAATATTTTAAGTCATTATTCGTCTTTGTCACTTGAATGTGTAGTAAGTTTTATTCGTTAGTCAAGTTCAAGCGTTTCATTGTCAGGGGAACAGTGAAAATGTGACAAGTATTGGTAAATAATGTAAAAATGTATTAATATTGCAAATACCGGGCGAGTTGGCCGTGCGTTTAGGAGCGCGCAGCTGTGAGCTCGCATCCGGGAGATAGTGGGTTCGAACCCCACTGTCGGCAGCCCTGAAAATGGTTTTCCGTGGTTTCCCATTTTCACACCAGGCAAATGCTGGGGCTGTACCTTAATTAAGGCCATACCGGGCGAGTTGGCCATGCGTGTAGAGGCGCGCGGCTGTGCGCTTGCATCCGGGAGATCGTGGGTTCGAGCCCCAGTGTCGGCAGCCCTGAAGATGGTTTTCCGTGGTTTCCCATTTTCACACCAGGCAAATGCTGGGGCTGTACCTTAATTAAGGCCACGGCCGCTTCCTTCCAACTCCTAGGGCTTTCCCATCCCATCGTCGCCATAAGACCTATCTGTGTCGGTGCGACGTAAGACATAAAGCAAAAAAAAAAAATTAAGGCCATGGCCAATTCCTTCCCATTCCTAGGCCTTTCCTGTCCAATCGTCGCCGTAAGACCTATCCTTGTCGGTGTGACGTAAAGTAACTAGAAAAAAATTGTAAATAGAAAAAACAACAAATAATAAAGTATATGATGTAATGTTTCCTTCTTTCCTAATCAGTTTACCCTCCAGGGATGACTTTTCCCTCTGACTCAGCGAGGTATCCCACCTCTACCACCTCAAGGGCCTCAAGGGAGACTTTGGGTCGGGCGGATACAACTGGAAAGGACTAATACCTCACCCAGGCGGCCTCACCTGCTATGCTGAACAGGGGCCTTGTGGGAGGGAGATTGGAAGGTATAGAGAAGGAAGAAGGAAGGAAGCAGCCGAGGTCTCAAGTTATGTACCATTCCGACATTTCCCTGGAGGAGAAATGGTAAACCATGGAAAACCACTCTTTCAGGACGGCTGCGAAAATGCTGTGAAATTCATGAAAAATAACGATCTTGAAATTGTTTCCAATATCACGTGTGTAAAGGGAAACAAAAGACAGAATAAGGATGTCTCATTTTGACAGAAGTATCTCTTTGTATTAATATTCTATGAAATCCCTTGATGGTATAGCCATATAGGGTGAAAGAGCAATTTGTTATGTAATTTTGATTAGGGCTATATTCTAATTCTAATCACGATTACATAAGGAATAATGAATGATTATCAATATTGCTTTTATTTATTTATCTATCTTTCACACAAATAATTCACAAATCTCACAAATTAAACTTTTATGAATAGCTTTAGAAAAGGATTAAAGTGAAATTAAAGTGATGCGGTCAGTCCTATTTCGCGAAATAATGCGAAAAATTGTTTCCTTTTCATGAAATCGAACATAATGCGAAAATATGCCTCTACGGATGTGTATTTAACGATCAGTGCTGTTAATCTGTAGGTAAGCTGCACTGAGTGGCTCATACGGTTGAGGTGCTGACCTTCTGACCCCAACTTGACAGGTTTGATCCTGGCTCAGTCTGGTGGTATTTGAAAGTGCTCAAATACGTCAGCCTCGTGTCGGTAGATTTACTGGCACGTAAAAGAACTCTTGTGGGACAAAATTCCGGTACCTCGGCGTCTCCGAAAGCCGTCAAAAGTGTAGTTAGTGGAACGTAAAAACAATAACATTAATTAATCTGTAGGTAATTTCAATTCGGAATTTTACTCGTTTTTCAAAATGTGTAATTTTTCTTTATTCCAGAAAGAAAAACCTAGATTGTATTGATTTTTTTTTCCTTCTCTTTATAGTAAATGTAAGTTAGTTGGATTTCTCGGAGCAAACAAAAGCTCAATCAATCATGCCGCGTTTTAACATTCAGACTGTATTGTTTAACTTCTTGGTGTCACTGTAGACTGTTAGACGTGATTGTTGCGGCATGGCACATCAAAGCCGCTTGGCGTCAAGATCAAGACGCGTTACTGTCCCCCTCCTTCCCCCTCCCACAACCTGACGGCAACGCGACAATGAACTGTTCTTTGGATTATTAACCAGTGCGAAATCTGCTTCGTAGTGAGACAGAGTAGTTGGTCAGTTATTTTTGATCCTTATTCTTACGAGTGACAGTGCGGATTAATATAGGCCTATACGTAAATTGCAACAGTTTTTAATAAGCGGCTTGGGATGTTTGAGTACGGTGCAGTACGGTACGATTGTGAGGACTAATTCATATAAAATAATCGGTAAGTACTGTACAGTGTAATAATCATTACTTCACAGCAAATGCCGACATAATTTGATTCTTCTATTTTCTTAGTACAAATAGATATAGCGTGAAAATGCACTCGCTTACGGGAACCGTCGTAATGCAGTCAAATATCAAACCTTATCATACCAGTCAGCGCGATGTGTATTCGTGTAAATTTTGAACGTCATTTGTGCGTATTGTCGCCGATCTCATTCTCTTTATTAATGATTTATCAAAGAAACTGACGAACTGTGCGTACGCAGACGATACGCAGTAAGTTGCCAGGCTGAGTAGCCCAGACGGTAGAGCGCTGGCCTGCTGAGCTTAAGCTGGCGGGCTCGATCCCGGCTCAGTAAGGTGGTATTTGAAGGTATTCAATAGCCTCGTGTTGATAGATTTACTGGCGCGTAAAAGAAACCTGCCAGATAAAATTTCAGCACTCCGCATCTCCGAAAACCGTAAAAATGATGTTAGTAGGGCGTAAAACCAGTAACATTATTATATCCAGTAAGTTACGCATTCACAAACAACTGAAAGACATACATTAAGATGCCATAATCTAAACGAAAACCCAGCAAATACCTAAGACTGGACTAGCAGCAACTGCCTGAAAATACACCAACATTCACAAGCTATCATAACAAACATACATAGACCTACATTATGCACATACATACATACATACATACATACATATACATACATACATACATACATACATACATACATACATACATATTCATTATAAACTCGTATGCCCCTCAGTGTTCAGTCTGCTAGCCTCTTGAATTTGCTTACTGCCACCACCATACTCTTTATGTAACTAGTTTTGTGGCCTCGTTTATTTCTATACCTCTTATATTTAAATCGTTAGAAACTGAGTCTAACCAACGTCGTCTTGGTCTCCCTCTATTTCTCTTACCCTCCATAAGAGATGATGATGCCTGTTGTTTAAAGGGGCCTAACATCTAGGTCATCGGCCCCCTCCATAACAGAGTCGATTATTCCCCTAGGTAACCTATCGTCTTCAGATGACCCCACCACCGAAGCCAGTATATGTGTACAGCTTCAACCATCAAGTTCATTCCTAACTTAGCCTTTAGCTCCTCATTCAGAGTACCCTCCTCCCATTGTTCCCACCTGTTTGTACCAGCAATCATTCTCTCTACTTTCACGCCTGTTACTTCTAACTTATGAATAAGGTATCCTGAGTCCACCCAACTTTCACTCCCGTAAAGCAATGTTGGTGTGGAAACAGACCGATGTAACGATAACTTAGTTGTCTGGGAGTCAAATTCCTCCTTACAGAATAGTGCTGATCGCAACTATGAGCTAACTGCATTAGATTTGCTGCACCCTGATTCAATCTCACTTACTACAAAGGTTGGAACTTAAATACTGGCAACTATTTGAGTTACATGCTAGCAACCTTTACTGTCCTTCAATGCAGTCGCCAACGTTGTGTATAACCCGTTGCCAGCGATGTGCAAGTCGTAGTATACCTTTAGCAGAGCCTGTTCTGTTGATGGTGCAAATGGAGCGGTCTACTGTCTGTCGAATCTCTGCAACAGTTCTGAAGCGAATGCTCACATATCATCTAGTTTCAATCACTGACCAGTAACGCAACACGAGCATGCACTTCTTCTGCACTCTTAGGACGATCTGCCCAATGGATGTCCGCCACAGTTTGCCGACCATCGTTGAAGGCTTTTACCCAACGTGCCACTGTTCTGTAAGGCAATGCAGATTCCCCGCAAGCCCCGTGAAGACCTTGATGACACTGTCATGCTGTACGACCTCTGGCACATTCAATCTTGATCCAACAACGTTGTTCCTGTTTGGAAAACTCAGCGACGTTATGTTAGACCGCTAGCTCACAAGTGACTTTGTTTCTCTCGCTTGTGCGCACGCAGGTGATGTGGGAAGGGATAGTCCATTTGCTCTGAGGTAAGGTAGGTATGTAACCAACGTGTGCTATCAGCGACAATATTAGATTCCGTTGCATAGGGTCTCCACAGCAGTGTTGCCACTATTTAAGTTCCAACCCTCGTATATGACCATCCTGGGAGAAGACACATTCTAAATACCTGTTCCATCTTTGTATCCCCAATCTGACAATGAGTTTTCTTGGATTTCTTACCTACTGACATCAATTTAGTCTTGGAAAGGCTAATGTTCATACCATACTTATCGCACCTATTTTCAAGTTCCAAGATATTAGACTGCAGGCTTTCAGCACAATCTGCCATTAACACCAAGTCGTCAGCATAGGCCAAACAGTTTACTCTATTTTCACGTAATTGAATCCCTCCCTGCCACATAATACATTTCAGTACATGATCCATGTAAACTAAGAACAACAAAGGTAATATCGGCAAGTACCTTGAACTAAGAATTCATTCTACCATCAATTTCCACTGCAGACCAATTGTCTATATAAATGCCTTTGATTGATTGTAATAATCTACCCTTAACCCCGTAGTCCACCAGTATGGCAAACATCTTTTACCTCTGTACTCTTGTCATATGACTTCTCTAGATCTGTATGTATGTATGTTGGGTATTCAGCCCGAAGACTGGTTGGATCCTCAACAGGTTCACCATTATCTGTCATAGATGGCCTAGGTGTCACCCTGTACTAGGGAAATAAGGAGTGAGGTAGTTTCCCACTGCTTTCCTCACTGAGCCAGAAGTTGCTATTGCACATCAGTCTGCCAAGCCCACTGAAATGCATGCATCAACCGACCCTATGAGCAACATTTTCACACCCCTATGAGCGATATTTTCACACCATTCATAGCAGGGACTGGCTGCTTAAGGAATGACATTACTAGTGTCACTCAAAGCTCAGCCACTTTCATATTGTCAAAGCCAAGTATAAGACTGAGACAAGTCAATGAACGTAACAATTTTATTCTAGCCCATACCAGAAGAACTAGTGCACTGTAAACACTACACCTTGCCAGCAAAGGACTAATAAAACAAACAGAACTGTCTATTCCTCTCGTAGCATTTTTCAATTACCTGGCGCCTACTGAAAATTGATCATGACAGCCCCTCTGGTCTGAAACTATACTGGTTTTCATCCAACTTTATCTCAACCACTGATCGCAACCTCCCTTCCAGAATCCCAGTAAACACCTTGCCTGGTATACTGACAAATAAGATACCTCGATAGTTGTTGCAATCTTTCCTGTTCTCTTGCTTAGAGATAGGTGCAATTACTGCATTTGTCCAATCAGACAGTACTTTACTCACATTCCATGCTAATCTTATTTCTTTTGGAATCCATTTCATCCCTGCCTTCCCACTATATTTCACCATTTCAGGTCTAATTTCATCTATTCCTGCTGCTTTATAACAATGGAGTTTATTTACTATCCTTTTCCATTTTGTCAAGCGTAATTTCACCAACACCATTGCCATTGTCCTCCTCCTCATGAGCTTGCCTGTTCGCGATGTCACCAGGAAGATTTCCTTTCACACTGAGAAGATTTTCAAAATATTCCTTCCACCAGTCCAGTGATTCCATGGGATCGATCATGACTTCACCTGATTTACCCAAAACACTATCCATTTCTTTCTTCCCTCCCTTTCAAAGATTCTTCTTTACTGTCCAGAAAGTTATCCCTGCTGCTTGATCTGGCCTTTCCAAGTTATTATCAAAAAGGCTTTTTACAAAAAGGCTGGACTTACAATTATCCTGCAATAAATACACTGAGACAATTCCCATCTTAATTGCTCCAACTGCCAAATCTACCCACACACTGTCCTTCCTTTTTAACACCCGCCAAGTAGACTTTATAATCTCCTATCTCTTCCCCGTTATCTCTCATTAACCGAATATCAATAACTCCTAACACATCCAGATACATCCTCTTTGCCAACTCACCAAGTTCTACTTTCTTTCTTCCATAAGCCCCATTAATATTGACAGCTCCCCATCGAATTCCATTTCGTTCACCAAGTTGTTTCCAAGGAGTTCCTCGCTGTCAAATGGGAGTGGGACTCCTTACTCCTATAGGCTGGCTTAAAATATTCTGACCATGCTCGGTGAAAATTCTCTGAAGAATTCCAACAGCTTACTTGAAGACGGAACGAGTTTCGCCAAATGGTATTACTGTACTTATAAAAATATATATATACACAGTATATTATGTCCAGGGTTAGATGTTTATTTTTAACTAGCTGATGTACCCATGCTTCGCTACGGAATTCTACATTGTACACAAAATTGTAAGTTAGGTAGTGTATACGTTGTGGGCAAGACTGTATTAAGTTGCATAGCTCTTAACGTTACCCTAGAAACGCAATGGAGAAATCACCAAACATCTTTTCTCATATGAAGACTGAGTTAGGGAATTTTCATTGTAATGGTAGGCCCACTTGCCCACCATCAGTCACAATCAGGTTGGGAAATTTCATTATAATGGCAGACACTCACCCTCCACCTGCCTTTTTACATCCTCAGAAAGACTTGTCTTAGAGATTTTCCCAACTGAAATGAACATAGGTCATTACAATGACGTCAGTAGGAATGGCGGGAGTAAAAGCAATGATTTCACGCGAAATAGTCGATCAAATGAAAAACCACACATTTTCTCACTTTTAACGAACAGTACTACGCTGCCGATCTAAGAGTACAAAGTTCCAGAGATGGAATGACCAGGCCGCAGACAGAGGTTATCCGTGAACACTCTTTGTCTTTTTCCAGGGAGGAGGGGGAGTTGTATAGTGGCGAGTCCTAGGGCAAAATCTATGCACTTTGTTTCGTAGGAGTACACGATGAGTCGGAAAATCTCAATTCACTACAATGGCGGCGGAAAAATCTATCTGACTTGGAGGCCACCAAGCCAGAGGAAAACCTCCTCTTCACTGCTAATTTTGAATAAAATGAATATAGAATTTAATGAAAGTGAAGAGGAAAAAGCTCCTTTTAAAAACGGCTCTTTTCAGGGTTGAATTTTGAGTTATTTAGTAAATTGTGGTGCTATAATTTGGAATATGCCTAAATTGTAATTCTAGACCAGGTCATACTACTACTACTACTACTAAATGAGCTTCTGCCTTAAGTGTGCACACTCTCATGCAAAACAGCACGTCAGTGTAGGGATTGAATAGCTGGAATACTATGATGAACCAGTGTGTTATGTACCAGCAGTACGGTATGAACCAGAGGAATGACATACTAAAGAAGAAAGTTTTCTAACTCCTCAGCTATTTCCCGCCAATATTCAGTCAGGCTGTTATACTCGGTACGCAGCTGTAATCCCATCTATCGAAGTTGAGCGGCAGCATAAGAGACAAAGAACATCACAACAAACAATGACCAATTTAATGTTATTGTTGATCGATGTTATGCGCTTTCAATATTGTAGGCCTCACATTTAGTTTTCTTCCGACTCTGAAATACCACTCTTATCATAGTCGGTACGGTAAAACTGACTAAAACATAAATTGCAATGACCAATGTAATGTTACTGTTGATCGATGTTATGTGCTTTCAATATTGTGGGCCTTCACATTTAGTTTTCTTCCGACTCTGAAATACCACTCTTATCATAGTCAGTACGGTAAAACTGAATAAAACATAAATTGTCAGAAATTGTGTTCTCTATAACTTTTGTTATGTAGTACTTTTCGATAGGACCAATAACATAGGTATTTAAGAATTCAATTTTAGGCGCCTTCCCCTAAACTACAATTTCATCGAGGGTGAATAAAACTGTTTATAACTTAGACTGTAGTTTCTTATTCCCCAAGTATATATATCGACTTTCATTAAATTCTTTAACCCATTTTCTCGTGGCTCGGCGTCAATATGGACTTGGCAACAAAAATACAAATTCATGAATATCTGTGTTATCAAAGCCGGTATGGTAACAATGTATGACAAATGATCGAAAATTTAATTCTATATAAGTTTAATTATGTAGTTTTTATCGATAGGACCACTAACAATATAAATATTCGAGAATTAAATGTTAGGCCTTTTCCTAAACTACCATTTCACTCAGCGTGAGTAAAATGATTTATTGTCTAGATGGTAGCGGCTCATCACCCGAATTCACATACCAATTTTCATTAAATTCTCTTCAGCCGTTTTCTCGTGATGCACGTACATACATACAAACAGACAGAAATTACAGAAAAGCAAAAAGTGCATTTCCTTGTTACTATGGGCATGATCGATACAGAAATACCATTCTTTTCAAATTCTGAGCAATGTACAGATAAAACTCTTCTTTTAAATATATAGATTTTTGTACGACTGTATCACCAAACAAATTTTTGGGACTTTTCTCGGGGCTTTCACACAGGAATCTAACTAGCCCCTTCCTAACATGAGTCTCATATTTAAGCCGATCTGTCTGGTGAATTAGCATTAAAATGCCACACCACAGCTTCCACTTCAAACACTAGCGTTGTGCCATGTCCTGGGGGCCATCTGGTGGCGAATGAATGTACCATTTCCACTTCTATTATAACGTTCCGAAATTCAAAGTCTCATTATTTAAGAAGCCTTTCTCGTGGACAGAGATTTATTCTGAGGATGCACGCACAGTTTTCTGCGAAATGTTAAGACTTTCACCTTCCTTTCTTGACACGGCATAAGCCCAAAAGCCTATACACTATCATGTCTATAAGTACGGGCCGTGAAAGCATTAATGGCAACATTACTTCTCTTCTTTGTGATGGCATATTCTTCTGTTTACCTAAAAGATTATTGATTCTCTCTCAGACTGCAGCAGTCTCTGTTCACGTTCCGCGTGCAGATTTATTCTTTTTTCAGGATCCATTTTCTTTTCCTCTCTCTTTTTATTTCTTTGACGTAGGACAAGATAAGAAATATGGAGGCCTGTATTTGTGGTATGGCATTTTTGTGCTACCAAAATAGTATATTTTCCTGTTTTAGATCGTTTATGTAAGTCTTTTTCAACTGTTGTCGCCTTTCCATTTTTGTCTTATGGTAATGTTATTTTTCATTCTTTGAACATAACTTCATGCTCCATTGCAATTGCAGTGTTTTCATTTCTGTTTGGAGCCTACTATTCAGTTATACTTTGCTTTATTTTGCTTGCAATTATAAATCCACAAGCCAAGAATGTTTCCTTTTCATTTGATACCTTGAGGTGTTTCTTTGCATTATGATAATACTCTGTTATTTTTATCTTGGCTCGGAATTTCACAGTAGTCAAAGGAGTACATTTCGTTTATGACTGGAGGCAGTAAGATGTGTGTGCATGCTATATTACCTTTTATTTCTTATATTTCTCTCACATGCGACTGGATATCCTGTCAGTGCAGGATTAATGAATCTATCATTTGTTGTCTTTGCTGAAACCAGTCGCCAATCACTTTGTGTTGTGGAGGCTGATGGCAAGAGGTTATACTTTATGTTCTTAGATGTGCTTGTGTCTGCGATGTTATCTTCACCGACATGGACATGTGTCCCTTCTATGACACTGGTGGTTATTAAAAGGATTTACCCGGGGCATAAAGTCCTCCCGGTTAATGTGTAAGAAATTCTTATTCTATAACATGTCACAGTTGTAATCAGTTACTTCTGTCTGGTATTTTCCTTTGCCTGCATAAATGTTAATGTGTGGGAGAAACATATACCCCAGCACTCTAGTAAGAATACCTTTGTTTTTATTTTTCCCTTTCTTGTTTTCATATGATCATACTTTTACCGTATGGGCTCCTATTATTTCAGTCGCGAGCAAATTTTTGTACCGTGTGATCATAACCTTTTATTGCTGGTATTGTGTGTCTTGGCCATCCATTTTCCTCACAATTTGTCCTTTTATGTCTTGTTTCCGTCTGATTTCATCTCTTTGACTTCCTAGGATATGCCGTATTTCCGCCTTTGGGCGTTACTGCATGTGAGTGATGGCAGAGAAAATAATAATAGTGATATATGACTGGGTTGGATTGCGTTCAATATTTTGAAACTTGGTGATCCAATAATTATTGCATGTATTTTGCTGTAAGTATTAATTGTATTGCTCCACGATCACCGCCAGTCGTATGCAAGTGACATCTGTAAGATTGTTGGAATCTGGTGTTATATATTAAACCATCGTGCATAGGCTTTAGAAAATAAAGTGCACTTTTAAACTGAAGGTGACCTCTAAC
Source organism: Anabrus simplex (assembly GCF_040414725.1). NCBI lineage: Eukaryota > Metazoa > Arthropoda > Insecta > Orthoptera > Tettigoniidae > Anabrus > Anabrus simplex. The sequence goes on from NC_090266.1 coordinate 260,673,679, forward strand.
CATGTTACGTTTATCTGATTGAAGTCTTGTAAGTAAACTATCCTAATTTTGAGTCAGTGCAAATGTGTTCCGTTCTTTTATACTCAACCTTATGTTTCCAATAAATCAGGCTATTTGTATCCCCACTTTTATTTTAATAGTTTTGCGATCCCTAGGACAATTTTGTCTGGAATAGGACGATCGGGTCCAAATTCTGACTATTTGCATCGGCTCTTGTTCAAAAGTTATAGCCTATGATCTTTATTAATTCAGTCTTTATTCCACTGTGTTCGCTACTCAGCATTTTTCTGGTTTACTGCGTCATGTAAGTGCCTTCGCCTCTCCCTCTCAGTCGCTCTCTCTTCCCCCCGTCTCTCTGGTTGATTCAACTCCTTTTTTTTTTTTTTTCCCCTAGTTGCTTTATGTCGCACCGACAGAGATAGGTCTTATGGCAATGATGGGACAGGAAAAGCCTGGGAAAGGGAAGGAAGCGGCTATGGCCTTAATTAAGGTACAGCCCCAGCATTTGCCTAGTGTGCAAATGGGAAACCACGGAAAACCATCTTCAGAGCTGCCGACAGTGGGATTCGAACCCACTATCTCCCGGTTGTGAGCTCACAGCTGCACGCTCCTAACCGCACGGCGAACTCGCCCAGTCAACTCATATTTTAATATGAGTCTGATACCCTACTCGAATCTTGTGAGTTTGCAATATGTTTGGAAGCTTCTTCATGCTTCATGACTTGAGATATTTTTACTGCAATGGTTGGCCACGGCTCACTTCCCAAGTGGAAAAAAAGCATTTGCAATATGTGCGATCTCTGAACTTTTACTCATTTTGACTTGTCCCCTAAGACGAACCTCTCATAATTGCAGCAGTTTTCAACTATGCACTCAATATTCTGGCATCATCAGCAATTATTTTTTATATCAATCAATACTGATCTGCATTTAGGGCAGTTGCCCAGGTGGCAGATTCCCCATCTGTTGTTTTAGTAGCCTTTTCTTAAAAGATTTCAAAGAAATTGGTAAGTTATCCCAATCCCTAACTGCCCTTCCTATAGATATATATTTGCCAAAATTTGTCCTCCTGAATTTCAAATTTTTTCTACTTTTAAAGACACCACTCAAACTTATTCATCTACTAATGTCATTCAACGCCATGTTGACAGCTCAGAACATAATATTTAATGTTAAAATCTAATTTTTTATTTTGAAAATCTTTTTATTCTGAAAAATTAGATTTTAACATTACACTGAACCTCAATACTGATCAAAAAATCAGATTCATAACATGTAATACATACCACTTAGTCGAGCAGCTCGTCTTCTTTCTCCCAAGTATTCCTAGGCCAAACTTTGCAACATTTTTTAACGCTACTCTTTTGTTGAAAATCACCCAGAACAAATCGAGCTGCTTTTCTTTGGATTTTTTCCAGTTCTTGAATCAAGCAATCCTGGTGTGGGTCCCATACACTCAAACCATACTCTAGGTAGGATCTTACCAGAGACTTATATGCCATCCCCTTCTCATCCTTACTACAACCCCTAATTACCCTCATAACCATGTGCAGAGATCTGTACTCTCTATTTACAATCCCATTTATGTGATTACTCCAATGAAGATCATTCCTTATATTAACACCTAGGTGCTTACAGTGATCACCATAAGGAATTTTTACCATATCAATGCAGTAATTAAAATTCGGAGGACTTTTCCTATTTGTGAAACTCACAACCTGACTTTTAAGTTCACAAACTTCTAACTTGTTTATTACTGTATACAGAATATCATTATCTGCGAAAAGCCTTATCTCTGATTCCACTTCCTCACTCATATCATCTATATATATAAAATAACTTGTCCTGACTGACTGACTGACTGACTGACTGACTGACTGACTCATCATCGCTGAGCCAAAACTACTGGACATAAAGAAATGATATTTTAGGGATACATTCATATTAACATGTAGGTGCTCGCTAAGGGAGGATTTTTGGATATTCTGTTGCTAAGGGGGCGAAAAGGGGGGAGAATTTTTAAAATGAGTATATATCTCAAAAACTTAAAAGTTTACAGATGTAAAAATTGGTATTCAGAATCTCTCTTAAAAATCAAGGAACACGTATTTTTTGGTTTTCAGAAAATCCTATTACGAGGGGGTGAAAATAGGGGGAGAATTTTTGAACAGCTTTTATGAGGAGACTGATATCTCAAAAACTGAAGATGTTACACACATGAAAATTGAAATTTAGAATCTCCTTTGAAAATAAAGAAACACATATTTTTGTGTTTTTGGATAATCCGATGAATAGGGGCTGAACAGGAGTGACAAACTAGGTGAATTTTTAAAAAGACTATATCTGAAAATTACATCAGCCACGTAACATATTACAGATTTGAAAACTGGCATTTGGAATTTCCTGTAAAAGTAAAGAAACATAAATATTTTTTGGGGGGGGGGGGGGGAATCTGCTTAAGGGGAACTGAAAAAGGGGTGAATTATTTTAAATTAGAGTATCTACAGTAGATCTCAAAAACTTAACATGTTGCAGACCTGCAAATTGGTAATTGGAATCTCCTTAAAAAATAAGGAAAGACATATTCTTGAGTTTTCTGAAAAAACCCTTGGGGGGTGGGGGGGTGGGAGCGTGAAAGAATTGAAAATTAGTTGGTTTATTTGTATGAGAGTGGGTTATATACCAAAAATCTAATGATATTAAAAATGTGAAAACAAGTATTTGGAATCTCATTTAAAAATAATGAAACACGCATTTGGAGGGGGAATCAACTTGACAGGGGGGGATGGAAACCGAGATGAATTTCTTTTACGAGGTGACACATCTCAAAAACTGCAGATTTTACAGTTGTGATAATTGGTATTTGGAAGCTCTTTTAAAGAAATGGGTACTGTTTGTTTTTGGAAAATTAACTTGAGTGGGGAGTGTGAAAGGAAGTAATAAAATTGAAATCTTTTTCTGGAGAATCTTATATCCCAAAACTGAAGGTTACAGACATGTAAATTGGTATTGGGAATCTCCTTTAAAAATAAAGAAACACGCATTTTTGGGTGGGGGGGAAACCGACTTAACGGGTGGGGGTGGAGTGAAAAAGGAGTTTGAACTCTTTTCATGAGGATACTTATATCTCAGAAATGGAGAATTTTACAGACATGAAGATTTGTACTTGAAATTTTACTTCAAAGTAAAGAAACACGTAATCTTTTGTCTTTGAAAAATCCACTTAAGGGGGGTGAATTCATTTTAAAATAGGTTGAATACTTTGTATGAGGATACTTTAATCTCAAACTAAATACGTCGCACATGTGAAAATTAGTATTTGGAATCTCCTTTAAAAATAAAGAAACACGCATTTTCTGGGGGCAATCAACTTGGGGGCGGGGACAGTATCATCATCATCATCATCATCAGTTTTCCACTCCAGTTGCCCGGGTGTGGTTTACGAGCACTCTCCACTTCTGTCTGTCCATGTACCACTCTTCTCTCAAGACGACATCCCAGCTGATTCCTCTTGTTCCTATGTCCTCTTTCACTTGGTCCAGCCACCTCTTCCTAGGTCTTCCTACCAGTCGTTTTCCGGCCACGACTGTGTGTAGCCATTGTTTTGCTGTCCTTCCATCGTCCATTCGTTTGACATGGCCAAACCATTTCAAACGGGCCCTTGTCACTTTTTCATTCAGGGATGGGTACACACCAGCTTGCTCCCTTATTCTTTCATTCCTTACCCTGTCCCTTTTTGTCTTCTGTACCATAGTTCGTAGGAACTTCATTTCTGCGGCTTGTAGTTTGCTGTCCACTTGTTGGGTTGTTGTGCAGGTTTCTAGGCCATATGTTATTATGGGGGTGAAGTATGATTGGAATAGAATCTGCTTTGATCTTAAGGGAACTTGTTCGTTCCAGAGGAGGTTCCGAACTTGATGGTAAAACTGAGCTGATTTTTGAATGCGGTTGTTAATCTCATGCTGTATTCTGTTATCACTTGAAATGATGCACCCAAGATATTTATATTGGTCTACTGTTTCCAGTTGTGTACCTTCCAGCATTATTTTCCTTTCTTCTTCTGCCTGTTGACAGACATAGTAACAGTTTTCGATTTATTTATTGTTAATCCGTGTGCTTTCAAATGTTCATTCCAGGTGTTCAGCCTCTCTTGGACTTCCTTCTCTGTATTTCCCCAAATTACTACATCATCTGCAAATGCAAATGCATTGATGTCCATATTGTTCTTCTGCTTAATTTCTTTCATGACTTCATCCATGACAGTGATAAAAAGTAATGGTGAAAGGGTACTGCCTTGTTGCACTCCTTTAGTGGTTTGGAACCAATCAGAATTACCGTTTCCTATCTGTACGGAACTGCAGCAGTCTTCGTAAAGCATTTTAACTTTCTGGATAAGCCCTTTGGGTATATTCTTCTTTCTTAAACATTCCCATATAGTCTTCCTTGGAACACTATGAAATGCTTTTTCGAGATCCAAAAACACTAGTGTTAAGTCTTTGCCCTTCTCCCAATGCTTTTCTAACAGTATTCTAAGTGCAAATATGAGATCGGTAGTTGATCGGTGTTCTCTGAATCCATATTGTTCTTCCTGTAGTTGTGGTTCTATTATTTTCCTTAGCCTTTTTTCAAGTATTTTCTCAAATATTTTCAAACCATGAGACAATAAAGTGATCCCTCTATAATTGCTACATTTCTTCCGGCTTCCTTTTTTGAAGAGAGGTATTATTATTCCCTTTTTCCAATCATCTGGGACTTTCCTATCCTTCCATATTGCATTAATTACTCTATGAAGCCACTGTATTCCTATTGTACCAGTTGCTTTGATCATATCTGCACTGACTTCATCAAATCCTATAGATCTTTCTTTGGGCATACTATTAAGGGCCGTCTCTACTTCCTTCCATGTTGGCGGACTCTCTTGGTCAGGCTCATCATTGCAGCTTAAACTGACCTGCGTGGTTACATCATTGGAGTCTTTCCCAGTACTGTTGTATAAATTATCAAAATAGGATTTCATGATCTTCCTTATTTCTGTCTCCTCCCTAACTATGTTACCATCTGGTTCCTCTATTGCTGTTATGTATTCATTGTCTCTTCTTATATTTCGTATTGTTCGGTAAAGTAGTTTAGAATTAGCTTTGCTGTCTTGCTCTAGTTTATCTGTGAAATCAGTCCAAGACAGTGTAAAAGGAGTTTAATTCCCTTTTATGAGGATACATGAACCGGTATCTCAAAACTGAAGATGATGCAGTCGTGATAATTGGCATTTGGAAGCTCCTCTATAAATAAAAAAGTGTTTTTGGTTCTCGGAAAATTCACTTAAGGGGGGAGTGTGAAAGGAAGTGAAAAAGTTTAATTCTTTTTATGGTGAAACTTATATCTCAAAAACTTAAGGTTACGCACGTGAAAATTAGTATTTGGAATCTTCTTTAAAAATTAACATGCAATTTTTTGCGGAAAATCGACATAAGGGGTGTGGGGTTGATAATAAGTAAATGAGGAGTTGAAATATGTATATGAGTGTACTTTATCTTAAAAACTGAAGGTGTTACAGGCGTACAGGCATGAAAACCGGTATTTGGAAAGTCCTTTAAAAATACAGGGTCCTGTACCTTTTTGTTTTCGGAGAAGACACTTTAAAAAACTGAGATGTTACACATGTGAAAACTGATATTTGGAATCTCCTTTAAAAATCTCCCTTAGATGGAGGCGAGGGTGGGGGAAGGACTGATCAAGGGGTTGAATGATTTTTATGGGGATACTTATGTACATCTCAAAAACTGAAATTATTACAGATGTGAGAATAGGTATTTGGAATCTCCTTTAAAAGTAAAGAAACATGTATTTATATTTTCGAATTGAGAGAAGACTAATTCTCACATGTACAGTTCTATGTTGCATGGTCGTCTTAGCCCCAAAAGGTAATACCACAAACATGGTTTACAAAGATTATCTGGGGTAAATGGAACTCAATTTTCGGGCGAATTTTTATACTTTAGGAATTTTCAGATAATGTCTTAGTACAATGCCGAGGAACGATTACTTTCATCAAATTACGAAATCCACACGAGCGAAGCCGCGGGTAATTGCTAGTTTATATATATAAGAAAACATAAAGGTCCAACAATACTGCCCTGAGGAATTCCCCTCTTAATTATTACAGGGTCAGATAAAGCTTTGCCTACTCTAATTCTCTGAGATCTATTTATTAGAAATATAGCAACCCATTCAGTCACTCTTTTGTCTAGCCCAATTGCACTAATTTTTGCCAGTAGTCTCCCGTGGTCCACCCTATGAAATGCTTTAGACAGGTCAGTCGCGATACAGTCCACTTGACCTAAATCCAAGATATCTGCTACACCTTACTGGAATCGTACAAGTTGAGCTTCAGTGGAATAACCTTTCCTAAACCTGAACTGCCTTCTATCGAACCAGTTATTAATTTCGCAAGCATGTCTAATATAATCAGATATAATGCTTTCCCAAATCTTGCACGCAATGCATGTCAAACTGACTGGCCTGTAATTTTCAGCTTTATGTCTATCACCTCTCCAGTGATTCCCTGGGATCTATTGTGAGTTCACCTGAATTACTCAAAACACTGTTCATTTCCTTTTTCCCTCCCTCCCTAAGATTCTTTATTACTGTCCAGAAATGTTTCCCAGCTGCTTGACATAGCCTTTCCGGGTTATTACCAAAATCCTCCCACGACTCCTTTTTGGATTCAACAACTATTTGTTTCGGTCAGTTTCTTTCATCTACGTCCAAATCCCTGTCTTTCTCGGCCCTTGTTTGGAACCATTTCTGATAAGCCTTCTTTTTACGTTTACAAGCTGCTCTCACTTCATCATTCCACCAAGATGTTTGCCTTTTCCCATCTTTACACACTGTTGTTCCTAGGCATTCCCTTGCTGTTTCTACTACAGGATCCCTGTATGCCAACCATTCTCTTTCTATATCCTGAACCTGCTTACTGTCTACTGTTCGAAACTTCTCTCTAATCATAACCATGTACTTCTGTCTAATTTCCTCGTCCTGGAGATTTTCTACCCTTATTTGTTTGCAGACAGATTTCACTTTCTCTACCCTAGGCCTACAGATACTTAGTTCAATACAGATCAGATAGTGGTCTGTATCATAAAAATAATCCCCGGAAAACTCGTACATTTCTAACAGATTTCCTCAATTCGAAGTTGGTTAAGATATAGTCTATTATGGATCTGGTGCCCCTAGCCTCCCATGTGTAGCGATGAATAGCCTTATGCTTGAAGAATGTATTCGTAACAGCTAAACCCATACTAGCACAGAAGTCCAGCAAACGCTTCCCATTACCTTTAGCTTCCATATCTTCAATCACCCTTTCGTATCCTTCAATTCTATTTCCTACTCTCGCATTGAAATCGCCCATTAGCACTATTCTATCTTTGCTGTTGACCCTGACTACGATGTCACTCAATGCTTCATAAAACTTGTCAACTTCATCCTCATCTGCACCCTCACATGGTGAATACACTGAAACAATTCTCGTCCTAATTCCTCCAACTGCCAAATCTATCCATACCATTCGCTCATTTACGGGCCTAACAGAAACTATGTTGCGTGCAATGGTATTCCTGACAAACAGCCCTACCGCATACTCTGCCCTTCCCTTTCTAATACCCGTCAAGTACACTTTATAATCTCCTATTTCTTCCTCTCATTATCTCCCCTTACCTGTATATCACTTACTCCTAGCACATCCAGATGCATCCTCTTTGCTGACTCAGCCAGTTCTACTTCCTTTCTTCCATAAGCCCCATTAATATTGATAGCTCCCCATCGAATTCCATTCTGTTTGCCAAGTTGTTTCCAAGGAGTCCCCCGCCTGTCAAATGGGAGTGGGGCTCCGTTACTCCTATAGGTCTGAGGCTTGCTTAAAATGTTTTGAGATCGGTAAATTCATGAAGCAGGATGCTACCCTACTTACACATAGTCCAAATGAGGAACTCTCCTCTATCGGGTTATGGACCACCGGTGGACTGTATAGTCCTAGCCGCCTGAGTACAAGGAGGGCCATGACTCAGAATATGTCCGAGATGCCCACTCCCATTCCAGAGCAACTGGTATCCCGACTCTCAGGACCACTTACTAGGTCACTCACCCGTTGCCCATGGTTCACGAACTAGGACGTGACTACAGTAACTCACACCATGAACCATATAAATCAATAAATGAATTTAAAAATTATATATATGAAGTAAGCATGAAATTCAAGACAAGTAAAAGATTTTAAAAACACTCATCACAATCACATGTCCTGTGCAAGCTCTCAGCTTTCCTAGATAATCCAACAGTCTCGATAAAGGCAAAAACAAAAACTTCATAAGGATATTAAAAAACAAAAATAAGACTTAGAAGTTTGCTGCACAACCTGTACCAGCAAAGAATATGGAATCAAGACATACAATGAAGAAGCCTAATCTTGAAGTTTTTGATAATGCCTTGTACACTTCATTTAGTGTAAAAAGATCAGAGGGGGGAAACGTGTGACTAGGCTTATGATCATTAAAAATACAAATTGGTTTCATCATGATCTAAACTCAGAAATTGCTAGTGTGTTTTTGGATGACTGACTTCAGAAATTTAAAATCTGATATAGAATCCACAGTCTGGATATAGCTGAAGAGAGCAGATTAGCTGAGGAAAACGCTGCTGAAAAATAAGAGGACACTTTTAGTTGCCTAGTTTTATGGTGGCAACAACAGCGCCACCTAACCGCTCCCTTGTCCTATTTGCGCAGCTCTCGTATACAGATCAGATTGTGGTGATGGTATATATATGTCTGTCTTTTGTGACGTTCTGTTGCAACACGTTGGCACATAAACAGCTGGATAGGTTCAACTGAAATTTGTCATAGGAATAAAAGAGGTGCTGGATTCTAATATCATTCTGAAGTTTTTAAAGTTTTACGGGAACCTCAAGAATGCTACCTGAAGCACAACCATCCACTGCCATACCAGGAAAATAGTGAGCCTTATTTCTCATCCACAGAAGTTTGAAACCCATTACAACTCATTGTATAATAAATACAACTAAAGCTTACTTTTACAAAGTAACACTAACAGGCACCACTTTCATTGCTGTAACTACGACTGTTTTCCAAATTCCATTCAAAAAGCGGTTTTTAAATTTTTAATCAGCGAAGACACCGAAGTCCCCCTCCGCTCAAGTAAGGATGAAAACTATGCTAAGGTGTTCAAGAAAAGTATAGACAGATTTACTGTTTTGTTGTGTGGAAATGCTTCTGGCGACCATCACCTGACACCTGTCTTAATTTGTAAATATATAGAGCTATAAAAGTAGTCTTAAACTTACCTGTCTATTATGATGAGAAGAGTTCGGCCCCCGCAGTGTAGGGAGCAACGCGTCTGCATGTCACCCGGCGGCCCCGGGTTCGATTCCTGGCCGGGTCAGGGGTTTTAAATTGTAAAGGATTTGTATCCCTGGCCTGGGACGGGGTGTTTGTGTCGTCCTAAACGTTCCTTTCCTCACATTCAACACCCTACATTTCCGCAATTACAATTACACGCAGGTTCATATCATATGGTGCAAGTAGTGGCAAAAGCTCTCTAGAGGTCGACGCCATGAACAAATATAATTTTTTTAAATAATAATAATGGTGAAAAGCGCAATGCATGGATGACAGCAGATTTATTTGAGGACTGATTTCTCCATCATTCTGAACCAGAAGTAAAGGAAAGCTTTCAGAAATGTTGAATGCCAGAAGACAACAGAGCACTTTCGCTGTTAGACAAACTTACCACTCATCCTCCTCCTTCTGATTTGGTTTCCAGCAATATTTTTGCTGATTTAACTGAGTTCCAAAAACAGTTTATTGCCAAAAATGCCATTTTTGCAGTTGTCTCAGCGTGGAATGAGGTAAAGGAAGCAACTCTACAGCAGTGCTAGTGCAAACCTTGACCTAATGATGAAGATGCTGAATAATATCAGTGAGGATCAAACTCATTCACAGATGTACCCATTGAGGAAGTTACAGACTGGGCTTAAGTCAACAAAAGTGTGCCAGTGTCAAAGAACTGAGTGATGAACAGATTATACAAAGTGTTGTGAACCCACAAGAAGCTCAGGTTCAGGAGGCGAAATCAATGTATTACATACATTTATAAAATTTGCCTAATTCAACAAAACCCACAACACTGCAGGACTCAAATTTGTGTATAATCCGCAATTATTTTTTGTTGAATCACGGACACACCGAGATATCAGAAACTTTTTTAAACAGTGCCACATGTGTCATTTTATCTTGTCATAGAGCAGCTCATTACAACTTGTTTTAAATATTGTACTGTATTAACTTTTCTACTATACAGAGATTTTTTATTAATACAAGAACATTCAATTATATAAATATTTAGTGTTTGAATTTCATCTTGTATTCTACATTTTTCTTTAAAGCCTGCAGTTGCTAGAAAGACTTAACTAAAACTAAAGTACTGAGGATCGATAATCCAGCAAAATCACGAATACAGCATGGCCATGCTCCAAAATGTGCCCAATTAAAGAGCGCCCACTCTTACTCTGAAAGGACAGATGTACTGGGATAATCAGAAAACTGAGATCCCAGTTTCATTCCTGAATCATTGCCACAAAACTTGGTGGAAAAATAAGAGTCTCAAAAGATGATATCCAACTCCCAATGCATATGCCACCAACACAGGCTGTAAAACCAAAAATAGTAAAAGAAGTGAGGGAAGAGGTAGCAGATAAAATATTCTGAACAGGTAAGAAAATGAGAATGGCAGAGTGGTGGAATGGGACCAAAATCAGGGAAATCATAGTTTGGAGAAATGTTTCTGTTAGGTGCAGATGGGTAGATTTGGTGGTTGCACGAATTAGGACTAGGATAGTCCTGGAACATTCATCAAGTGAAAATGCAAATGAAGATAAGGTAGAAAAGGTTTATGAGGCAAAGAGTTATGTGATAGTGACAGTCAACGGCAAAGACAGCATAAATCTAATCAGCGATTTCAATGCAAGGACTGAAAGGGCATGAGAATATAACAGTTGTTGATATGACATAACAAGAATGGGATGTACTTACTGGTTATAAGTACTAGTACTAAATTAGGAGTTACAAATTTATTCTTCAAACATGAGGTTTTCATAGCTACATTTGGGAATGTAAGGGTAACACATCCAGAATAGACCATATCATAAATGAAAGACACCAGCAAAGAACTGGCGTGCTTACAACACTTAACACTACCTGTCCTACGGCCTAATAATGCAGGGTATTCAAATCCGCTCTGCTCTGATCTTCCTATACAGGAAAGTCTTGCCAGTATTTCAAGTACCTACCCAAATGAAGTCAACCCACCACAAAATTTGAGTCTTATATCCATCCATCCACAACAACTATCCGCAAAACTTGTAGCGACATCTCGTTTTACGAGGGTGAGGGGCAAGGAGGGAACTCAACTCTTCCAGTAGAACTGCCAACTGAATGGAATTGAAATCTGAATTACATCGATAGTGTGATCGATATGAGTTTTCCAAACCTTTATTATCTAAAGCCCACATTTGCATTACACACACGCATACATGTATATAGTCTTGTTGGGACATTTTTCTTTGTTAACCATATACAGTAAAACCTCGTTAAGACGTTTCTGCACGGGACAAGGAAAAAGAACGTGTTAAACAAGAAAACATACTACTGAGTACATGAATAAAAACTATCCGGGGCTGACGACCTTATGTGGTAGGCCCCTTTAAACAACAAGTACCATCATCATCATCATCATCATCATCATCATCATCATCATCATCATCATCATCATCAAAAACTATCCAACAGGGATACGGAAATATGAGATAAAAAAATTTCCGACATACGTTGTATATCCACGGGTACCGTGAAAACTCTATGAGAAGAGAGTATTAAAGGTGTGAAAAACACGAGATTACAAATATAAAAACTTATTCTGCTGGTGCTTATAAAATAACAATAGTGCACTGAAAAGCTGCAGTCGCTTAAGTGTGGCCAGTATCCAGTAATCGGGAGAAAGTGGGTTCGAACCCCACTATCGGCAGCCCTGAAGATGGTTTTCCGTGGTTTCCCATTTTCTTACCAGGCAAATGCTGGGGCTGTACTTTAATTAAGGCCACGGCCGCTTCCTTCCCATTCCTAGGCCTTTCCCATCCCATCGTCGCCATAAGACATATCTTTGTCAGTGCGATGTAAAGCAAATAGCAAGAAAAGCAAGAAGTGTTAAAAACACCAAACAACAAATATGAAAACATCTGAATGGGGCCCATAAAAGAATTATTGCAGGTCACACTCTTTCTAAAACAAATGTTAGTAGAAGCTTTTTATTTTGGACCAGTGGGTTATTAAACATTACTTTTCTGGCCACACACTTAAGACAATGAATTGGAGGTTATACTCGGCCATGCGCGACAACAGAATGACTTTGGCCGCCATATTGAATCGAAAAAACTTTGACCGACCAAGACCGATTCGTGCCAACTCTGCGCACTTACAGTCGACTTGCTGACGCAGACTTTAATTTTGTCTTCATTAGTAAGGATTTTCACAACTTCTTCCAGATACATAATTAGGCTATCACGAGACAAATAATAACCACGCTGGTCAACTTCATACGATTATGTTCCAGATGTAGGCTATCGCACGACAAATATTCACTACCCTTCACTATACAACTAAACACGAAATACATTTCTAACTTCTGAATGAAAATTGAAATACAAGCACAAACAAGCTCATTGTGTTATTCTGGAGTTTCCCTGCTAACCAGCAAGCAAAATTAATGGCTTGCTCCCCGAAGGTGCAATTTATCCTATGAAGTTCGAGAATTCAAGGCCTTTTTTCTCTGTTATCAAGCAACTACGGCAAGGGCTATTACTCAAGTTGAAATCATGTTCCTTCTACAAGGGATGACAAGTAACATAGTAACATTTTCAGGGCTAGAAAAAATATGACCGTACTAAACGGTTATAGCAAAAATTCGTGACATGATAAGCGAGGTATTTTTATATAGATTTAATATGATGAGAATCGGAGGTTCGAATTTACAATGTGCTAAGCGGGAAAAGGTGTTAATGAGAAATGCACTAACGAGGTTTCACTGTAATATCAATCATAATGAAATAGTTAGTGGTCTACCTCTTTTTTCCTAGGGGTGCGTGGATAGGCAGGGAATGTTTTAATTCTCTTAACTGTAGAAACAGATTTTCCCGTATATGCGACAGATCATTCAATCTCTTGATTTATGAATTTCATTTTCCGTATTGATATTTACCAATCGTCATAAAAGGAAAGAAAAATTCCACCTAATCAATACATTTATTTTCTTGTAAAATATTACAATCTAGGACCGGTTTCAACCCTTCATAGGTCATCCTCAGCTATATCAGAATCACATTTGCATTTCTATCTTATACCTCCTAAAGACCTTCATGATATATTATTACATAATTTTCAATGAAAATTTATCTTAAAAACTTACAAATTTACAAGCGTTATGATAAAATTAAAATTACAAAACTTTGTCTATTATATACATGCATTTTGGCTGACAGAATGCGTCCTTGGGTTGATTAAGCATCTATCATAGGTATTTTTGCTTATTCTGTTGAATCGATTCCCATTTTATTCTTATTATTGACAATCGTGAATAGATTATCAGTAAAATGTGATAAATAAAACTTGCGTGATAACTACAATAAAATATCATGTTACATCATTACACCATATTACTGGAGTGATACTATTTTAGGTAGAATATAAATGTATGCTGACCTCTATAAAATATTTTTACATAAACACACTAAGATATTTTAAAGTGTAATTATTGTACTTTAAAGTCTAAAATACTTATTGCTTTGGACCTTGCGTTGTTATGTGGTAAAATATTGTAACAATTTGTCTTTATATAACATCAGATATTTGATAGTATTTAAATATGCCGTATATGGTTGGCTTTTAAGTCTAATGATTAAGTGTCAGTTCCTTCTTGCATAAATTACAAGTTTCATAATGTGATGTTTATGTATTGTGCGAAACATAAATGTCTATTAACTAGAATGCTTATCCTTTACTACAGAAGTTTTTTAAAACACTTAGGCCCGGTTTCACAGTTTGAGTTTAAGCCGAAGCTTTAGTAAGCCACGCACGCCGCTTAAGCAAGGCTTATTCTTTGGCTTAAACACTACGAGTTTCACAGTAGGGGGACCATGTGCAGCTTTACTAAGCTGAACATCTCCGAAGTTGGTAATGCTTGCGCATGCGCAATGATTCAGTTCTCATCTTTGTTTACATCCGTACTAGAGTATTCTAAGTTCCTTGACATCCGTAGCCTATGATTGATTGACTTGTAGGTTATACATCGTTTATCAGCCAAGATAATTTAGAAGAATGAACGGAAAATGTGATTCCAATAATAGTAACAAAAATAAAGTTTAAAAAAGGTCACTCGCCCGTCCTGCTGACACATACTACCACTACAGTCTAAAATGGCCATAACTTCTGAACCATTCATGCAAATAATGTCCTGACAAGGTTATTGCAATCCTTATAAAATACTGGAGGAGGTCAAACAATTTATTTCGATGAGGAATTCGAGGATAATATCGAAATATTTATTTAATGTTAAGGAGTTATATTTTTACCGCTGAGTATAGCATAAAATCGCTTCTAAAGGGCAAACGGTTGGAAATAGGTATATACCATCGCGGACTTTTTTGTAGAGGTTTCTGTGCTCTACAATTCGTACACTTACACTTGGGGTCTATCGTTGATGGTTCACGCAGCGTAAGCCAAGAAAGCAAGTGACCGACCGACATTTTTGTCTCTTTTACTGTATATCGGAACACAGGAACTGTATTATTTCACGAGCCTCGAAATATATTCAGAAATATAAGTTATTTAATCTTAATGTTATTGGTTTTACGTCCCACTAACTATGAATTTGAGCACCTTCACCACAGGACTGAGACAGGATCGAACCTGCCAAGTTGGGCTATAAGAAGGCCAGCGCTCTACCATCTGAACTGAATCCTTAGCTTAAACCTCAGTTTCATACAGCTTAAGCCAGTCACAGATAAGCTCGGCTTACCACTTGCACACCCCACTGTGAAACTCGTCCAGAGTTTAAGCTCCCGCTTAAGCCCGATCCAAGGCTTAAGCGTATACTGTGAAACCGGGCCTTAAATGTCTAGTAATATAGTCAATGAATTAGTGACATTGAAACGTGTTGGCCATATATGTCAAATATTGGTCTTGATAGGTTTGTAAATAACAGCACTTTCCTATAATTATGAGATGGATCAATACAAGCTTCATACACATTAAATTATGCACTATATGTGTGATTCAATCCTTTGTTTACTGTATCGAACGTGTTCTGGCCTAACTTCTGTTCTGGAGTTGTCTCCCATCAAATGCTGTAAAAATGTGGTGGTTCCTTTCCCTTTTTGAGGCTGGTAAAATCTGTAAGCCGAAATGAATGAAGCAAATTAGATTTCAATAAAAGTGTAATATTGTGTGAATATGTAAAGCCTGAAATAATCTACTTACTGCTGGATGTTTGAAATGCGAGTTTCTTGGCCGTTTGACGAGTAATGTACCCCGTACTGATGGTTCTGGTGTTGTCTGTTGTGAGAGGGGCAGAGGGATAAGTAGAGGAGGTTGTTCCTTTTATGAAGATCATTCAATCGACTTGCTGTGGGGGAAGAGTAACTATTTAATTTCTTTTTTCTGTATCACAGCAGTCCTCTGTCTGCTATTGTTTTTCTGCCCTCCCTGTGTATAGACCGTGATGTTCTTTTCCAAGTAGGAGTTCAACACGCATCATCATCATCATCATCATCATCATCATCATCAAAAACTATCCAACAGGGATATGGAAACATCAGATAATTTTTTTTCCGAGATACGAGATTTTACGTTGTATATCCGTGGGTACAGTGAAAACTCTATGAGAAGAGAGTATTAAAGGTCTGAAAAACATGTGATCTACTTCGATTTTCCTCATCCATTGCAATAGGTTTCAAAAGTTCATTTTTCACCTATAATTCTTTGCTTTATTG
This sequence comes from Anabrus simplex, assembly GCF_040414725.1. Lineage (NCBI taxonomy): Eukaryota > Metazoa > Arthropoda > Insecta > Orthoptera > Tettigoniidae > Anabrus > Anabrus simplex. The sequence continues at coordinate 260,689,789 of NC_090266.1, forward strand.
TAAAAATAACAATAGTATTTGAAGTTTTGCAATTACACCACCAGATGTCTTAACGGTGATACTTAATCGATTCACTTTTGGTGTCATATGTTGCCAATTCGTATTTCGAAGATAACCAAGGTCTACTGATTCAGCACTAGGGAGATCAAGTGTCACTGAAAGTTTCACGGATAGCAATTCACTTTTACCAAACGCCGTCCCACCAATCGTATAACATTCTGTCACCCTGCACCACGTTGGATAGCACAAGATCAGGCATAAAATCAAAATCATCTTCTCTCCATTTTTACAAAGATCCCCTTCCTCAACCGCTCCGCAGTGAGCAACACGCACCTTTTCAAATTGAAATTTTTACTTGCCTTCCCGTTCTTATGTACCCTTCCCCACGTTGCTTTCTCTGGATGTGTGTTCTAAATAAACATTTGTGATAGATTACTTGTCACTATGTCTGCACTGAAAGATTCAAATTTAACTCCAGTTCATTCATAAGTCCAGTGTAGACCCAGATTTGATCACAGAATAGCTTCTACTTGGCCATCCCTTTCCTCCATTCCTTTAAATGTTAGTTCTCCCCTCTACTTGCTGGTCTACATTATTATCCCTTTTTTCTTCCATAACTTGAAGAGTTTAATAAAAATGCTTTCAGCTCCAGGTGAGTTTTTGACATCTCAGGTTATGGGTGAGTTTTTCACATCCTTGCATCCTTGCTTGACTATTTCCTATGAATTTCTGCAGTTTACTTCCCTAAGATAGTTTCCTAACAATCAATCAAGTTTTGTTTGTCATTTGTACTACTTCAATGATAATTCGGCTATTCAAAAAAACTACTTAATAAGCTGGAATGCAGTTTTTAAAAATTAAGGAAGATCATATCATAATATGAAGATAAAGTTGGTATTCAAGAGGATAAATTGTGACAAATGCCATATTCATTTATGGGAGGAGTAATTAAGACTTGGAATAATTTATAAATGGAAATGTTTGATAAATTTCAAACTTTTTTCAAATCTTTTTAAGAAAAATCTACTGAACAACTGATAGGGAATCTGCCACCTGGATGGCAGCCCTATATCTATATCAGAGGGGATTGATTGATTGATTGATTGATTGATTGATTGATTGATACTTACTCAGGCTACAAAGTTTTTTTCTTTTTTCTGTACACTCTGTAGTATATCAGTGAATGATATAATCTATGATTCTGTTCACAATTTGTCCCTTATTCGCTAGCATAAAATTCACTATACAATCATGAACCACCATGTGGCATGTGGTTGCTGGAGATTGGTGATGATAATGATTGGCAGCAAGTTTGATAAGATGCCTTCACAAACAATAATTTGAAAACCAGGATAATTTTAAAGAAAATATATCATAAACCTAATGAAACATTGCAGTGTTGCAAATGGTCCATCCCTGATTCCCTAGATTTCCTAGAGAATATGCCTCTGCCTGCCACTATAACATTAAATACTTTTCAAAACTAAACATTTTTTTGTTTTCAAAATACCTTTAATGCATTAACTGTTCATACATATTAATATTAATACTAGGCCCTTGTTAAGGAAGAAATATAATAGCAATGAAATATGGCAAGGTGTACCAAATTCGAAGGTCTGGTGGCATTGATCGTCTATATTGGTGTAGCACGTATGTGCTGCACTGATTCCCCTCATGCATCCGGGAGATAGTAGGTTCGAATCCCACTATCGGCAGCCCTGAAAATGGTTTTCCGTGGTTTCCCATTTTCACACCAGGCAAATGCTGGGGCTGTACCTTAATTAAGGCCACGGCCGCTTCCTTCCAACTCATGGGATAGGAAAGGCCTAGGAGTTGGAAGGAAGCGGCCGTGGCCTTAAAAAAGTAGATTTAAAAAAATAGCACAATTTTATGACAATATGAACCACATGGAGAAGGGAGGAAGGTAAGGTAAGGTAGCGAGACTACCTAAGTTTCAAAATTACCCTGTTCTACTGGCAGCAAGTAATTTTAATTCTAATCATCATACCTTATACTTCCATCATTGATGTTGTAGACTTAAGGTGCTCATGGACATCATAGCTCAGATGGATAGTGATAAAATACCTTTACAGGTTTTACATTCCAATAACTATATTTCCTGTTTTTGGAGACATCGAGACATTTCAGTCCACAGTCCGGCATGGGATTGGCATATTTGAGCATCATATTTGAACCTGCCAAATTCCGCTCAGGACGACAGCCCTTCTACCGTCTGAGCTACTCAGTCCGTCTGAAAGATAATGATGTGAGGTTCACATCCTCATTTCTAACCACCAGCAGTAATTAAGCTGAAATACTCACTACATTGTCTTCATCCTCTGGTTCATCTTTGATGACAATATCATCAGTGCTAATATTCTGGTAATCATCCGGCTCCACTCCATTTATATTTTCTTCAGACCCAGCACTTGCGTCATCAGGCTAATAAAAGAACAAGAATAATTTTTTTAATAAATGGTAATGAACATTCATATTAATCACTACATACATAGATACATTATCATTATGGACTGTTATGCCTTTCAGCATTTAGTCTACAAGCCTCTGTGAACTTACTGTACTACACACCACCATAATCCTTTATTTGCAACAAGTTCTGTGCCCTCGTTTAGCTCTATATCTCATCCTTCAATCATTAGAAACTGAATTGAAACATTTGTCATCTTGGTCTCGCTCTACTTCTCTTACCCTCCATAACAGAGTCCATTATTCTCCTAGGCAACCTATTCTCCTCCATTCACCTCGCATGACCCCACCACTGAAGCCGGTTTATGCACACAACTTCATCCATCGAGTTCATTCCTAACTTAGCCATTATCTCCTCATTCCGAGTACCCTCCTGCCATTGTTCCTACCTTTTTGTTCCAGCAATCATTCTCGCTACTTTCATGTCTATTATGTGCCTGCCTGCCTCTCGCCCGGAAGCCCCGGGTTCGATTCCCGGCCAGGCCAAGAATTTTTCTCTCGACCTAAGGGCTGGTTCGAGGTCCACTCAGCCTACGTGATTAGAAGTGAGGAGCCTCAGTCTCGAAAGCCCAGAATAATGGCTGAAAGGATGCGTCGTGCCGAACACACGGTCCCTCGTAATCTGCAGGCCTTTGGACTGAGCAGTGGTCGCTGGGCAGGCCTTCGGACTGAGCAGCGGTCGCTGGGCAGGCCAAAGCCCTTTCAAGGGTGTTAAGTGTCATGGGGGGGGGGGGTATGAATAAGATATCCTGAGTCCACCCAGCTTTCATTCCCATAAAGCAAGGTTGGTCTGAAAACAGACCGATGTAAAGATAGTTTCGTCTGGGAGCCAACTTCTTTCTTACAGAGTAATGTTGATCACAACTGCGAGCTCACTGCATTAGTTGCAAACTATCATCCTCAACATTTATATCTCTCACTGCATTGCGCGCAGCTCTGTATTGACCACGGAGGTCGTCAGTTTGAGCAGGTGCTGCATTAAATGATGTGGATATCTGAAATCCTGCCACATGTTTCCTAGTCTTTATCAACCCAGCTCTGTACCAACGGCCCTTTTCATGGCCAAATAAACAAATCAGTCTACGAAAAATACCCATATTAAGTATACAACCTTGCCACATCGCAGGCAACTGGCTTAAAAAAATACTTGCATGGGTCTTGAACCTTCTAACCCTCCAGCACTCTCAACTGTCACACATCCTACCGCGCGTAGCCATGTGAGCTACTGTGTCACTTGACCTAAGGCGCCCACTTCCCAGCCGATATAGTACTGTGCTCCCGGTCTGTGCATCCACCCCCTGTTTTAAAGTACGTGTTCTGCATATCTGTACCTGTTTTATGGGTTCATTCGAGGTACCCGTAATGAAGTAATAGTGGCGCTCACAATTCCTGGTGTCTTCTAGCCCGTAAACACAAATCTCGTTATATTACCCCGGTTTAGGGAGAGGGACCGATGTCTTTCAGAATTGCAGTAAATGCGAAGGGATGCATAAAACTGGATCGCAAGGGGCTGGTGGACCACCCAGTATAAGTCATTAAAACACAAATACATGCAATGGCATACAATTATGCATACAGTTTTGAAATCCAAACAAATAAAGTCACTTATTTTGAGCATAAATATGACATAAAACACTATCAAATACAAACATCTAATTTTCTTAACTATGCATTGATATGTACATACAGATGGAAGATATTAATTACTGTAATTAATGCAGCAATGTGACATAGAGGGCATGCAAAACTCAATGAAGCAAGAATGTGCGCTTGTAGCTCTTGCGTTTTTGGACTTGCTCAGGACAGTCTTGTTTGATGCTCCAGCAGTAGTCTGCCATCATATGCCTGTCCCCCAAGGTTTTTTGAAAAATGATCAAGATGGCTATTCAGGAAGTGAATCTTATTACTCATGTTGCATCCTAGATTGCAAAATGATTTTAGCATCCTCTGGGCCAAAGTACATGGTTTGCTGCCTTCTTGTTACCAAGGATGTTCTTAGTAACTTCTACAAAAATACCCATATTGCTCTCTCCTTTTGATCCATCTTCCTGAAAAATTCCTCATAATGTATAAGGGATCGAATGTGAGGACCATCAAACACACCTGCCTTTATTTTCTCAAATGACAGATCAGGAAATAAAGAAACAATGTGTTGAAAACATTCATTTTCAGTATTCAGAGCCTGTACAAATTGCTTCATCAAGGCAAGCTTGATATGAAGCAGAGGAAAGATGATTCTGTCTAGGCTGACAATAGGTCCATTCACAGTGATGAATCAGGTGATTTAAGCCATTACAATATATAAGAAACATTCAAAACTTGAAATTATCATCATCATCATCATTATCATCATTATCATCATACAACACTGAAGATGGAGGGGCAGTGCTGGAGTGGGCAGGGGCTAATCAGCTACTTGATCCATGATGCCAAACTGCCTTCTTTTAATAGCGGACGATGGAAGCAGGACACAATCCAGACCTAATTTTTGTCAGCAAAGGAATCACTCACATTCGCAGCACAGACCCATTTTTATTGTGGCAGTGCGCCCCATGTTTGTACCTTTCTGCAGACAATTTAATTTCAAGAAAGCTGACTGGAACTCATTCACTACATGCTTGGAAGATGCTGTATCTGATACAGGCAACTCAAATTTTAAATTTGAACTCAGAAATTTTATCCTGAGTACCCAAGTCCTTGTCAATCTATTAATGATGTCAAACTTTTCGATCCAACCCAGTAACCTGTATAAACCAAACAGCATATATGATTCACTGAACTAAATCACATACTGAAACTAAACATCTATTTAATCGTCCATATATACAATAATACTGTAACACTGCAGCTGTGTATCATAGTATCATCCCAGCATTATTTTATTTACAACTGACTGTCAATGTAAGCTAACTATCCACATGAACACCTCTCATGGCCTCCAACAACATTCCTTCTTATTAGTCCATTGGGAAAGGCAGCTCTCCCTCCCCTTGGCACTTAAATAAAGTTTTGAATCCTTCATATTGAAACTTATGTTGAAACAGCAGGGACAGAATCACTGTGGTATAAGGGATCAATATACAATTCAACTGCCCCTTAAAACATCAATATGAATCGGTTATTTCAGAAACCACACGTGACATTTGTGGTGGTTTTGAGTTAGACTTGTATCCATATAGAGTAGACCAGGATGCATCATTTGGTACAGAAGTCATGCACGTGTTCCATCTCTAAACATAATTTCACGAGTTTTAAATTTTCTGGTTACTACAACAACAACAACACATGTATAGCACATATATTACTTCTGCAGTAAATGGGAATTGTTTGTCATCATTGGCTACCCTGCTCTGTGACCAACAGTTGCTATCCTGACTTCATAATACATCGTTGAAGTTAACAGCAGGCTTTATTAGTATGTTTCATTATTAACTTGAGTAGTTCATTAAAATTACTTAGGTTTAGTTGTAGGGAGTGTTAAAATTAATGATGTCTTCCTTTAGTGATTCTGATTCAGAAGTTGTAAAATATCACAAAAATATAATTCGAAATGCAAGGGTGAAAGGTATTGCTTACAAGTCATATAAAGGCAAAGATATTTCTGGAAGGGTTCAAGATTCATATGTGTGCAAAAATGTCCCAGCAAATGTTATTCCAGAGTCACAGAAGAAACTAAGAGTGATTTACGGACTTACTTTTATTCCATGGAAAGTAAAAATCTACAGGATTCATATTTACTGAACCGGATTGAGAAGAGAGAGTGTAAACAGAGGCGTAAGATGCCAAAACCTCGAGAAACAGAAGAGGAAAGTGAAGCAGGTCCTAGCTAAGCTATTCTGGATTCTGGACATTAGGTGAAGAGCCACTTCTTTACTTACCATATGAAGATAGATGGGAAAATCCAAGAGGTATGTAAAACTACCTTTACAGAATTGCATGGCATTACTGCAAAGAGAGTTTGCAAACTTCATAATCTTCTTGTTGCTGGGAACAGTCCTAAAGATCTAAGAAGGATAAACTGAAGTGGTAATGCTATTTCTGGTGAGATTTGTGTAATGATTCATAATGTTATTTCCAAATTTGAAGTTGAAGAAAGTCACTATGGTGGGAGACCGAAGTATTATTTAAATGCTAGATTTGTGTAATGATTCATAATCTTATTTCCAAATTTGAAGTTGAAGAAAGCCACTATGGTGGGAGACTGAAGTATTATTTAGATGCTAGACTCAATGTGAAGATTATGCATGAGATGTTCCTAAATGATCACCCCGAAGATGTAAATCCCCGTGGTGTAGGGGTAGCGTGCCTGCGTCTTACCTGGAGGCCCCGGATTCGATTCCTGGCCAGGTAAGGGATTTTTACCACTCAGCTTACGTGATTAGAATTGAGGAGCTATCTGACGGTGCGGTAGCGGCCCCGGTCTAGAAAGCCAAGAATAACGGCCGAGGGGATTCATTGTGCTGACCACACGGCACCTCATAATCTGCAGGACTTCGGGCTGAGCAGTGGTCGGTTGGTAGGCCAAGGCCCTTCAAGGGCTGTGGTGCCATGGGGTTTGGTTTGGAAGATGTAAATAAGGTTAAATACAGTTTCTGCAGAAAATACTTCTTAGAAAACTTTTGTTATACATATGGCAGACCACAAGTAGACGTGTGCAGCAAATGTGAATTTTTTAGAGTAAAGATGTTGGATCTTATTCTAAGTGACAAAGCCAAAAGGAATGTGACTGCAGAAATGATTTTTCATCGTAGACGTGCCAAGAAGTTCTGCACTACATTGAAAGCAGTATCTCAAAATGATGAGGATGATACTGCGGGCCTAGCCTTTGATTATATGCAAAATCAACCTTTTCCACTAATCCCTGTACAAGAAGCGTTTTACCTCCGCCAACTGTAGTCAACATACTCTGTATCCACAACTTGAAAAATAATACAGCAAAATTTTATGCATACCATGAGGGACAGGCTCATAAATCTCCTGATGAAGTGTGCACCTTCTTATCGGACTACCTAGAAAATGAACTACCTCTTACTGTGAAGAAACTCTTGCTTTTTGGCGATGTGGCTGCAGGCCAAAACAAAAACAACACAGTTGTACGATTTTTATTATGTTTATGTGGCAATGGTAGGTTTGAATCAATCTAGCACTTTTTTCCCTGTTCAGGGCCACTCCTTCCTACCCTGTGATCATGACTTTGGCAACATCAAACGAGTAATTCGAAGCATGGATAGGATCTGCACTCCCAAACAGTATGGTGAAAAAGTAACAGGTTAAGCGTTTGTGAAGTAGTGACCAATGATATTCTGTCATTCAAGGACTGGTGGCAGGCTTTGTATGAGAAGTCTACAACCTCAGATGAGTCGTCTGGACGAAGAGTGTCCAAGGAAAATAAGAGTGCCTTTCAAGACCTCTGCATTCAATAAATTTCATTACAGTTGCAAGAAGAAAGGGAAGGTAGTTACCAATGCATTCATTAATGGACTGTGTCAAAATACCCTCAACTTTTCTGAAACAGCTAGTGCTCCTTCTCTTCCTACCACAAAAGTATACCCTGAAGGAAAAGTCTACATGAATAAAAACAAGATAGAGGACTTGAAGAAGCTGGAAATGTACACTCGTGGGTATGAATTTTTTTACAGTCATATTCTCAATTGGCCAACTGACAAAGAACTGGTTCGTGCCATTCCTTCAGATGTTGAAGACGAAGAAGACTAGAATAGTGTTATGGAACTCTTCTGATTTTCACATTACTATAGCAGACCTGTAGTGAGTGAAATATGTGAGCCTATTTATCATATTCATGTGTATAACATTTTAAAAAGTTTCTGAAAAAGTTGTTTTATGCAGAAACAACACATGTGTAAATATTTTAATTTTTTTAAATTCAAATTTGACCTATATCTTCCAAATATTGAGCCATTCATTGACAAATGTCCACTTTAACATGTCCATTTTTTTCAGATCTTGAAAACAATATTATTGGTGGAATAAAACTTTTTATTGTTTTCTCAAAAAGACAACAATGCCACATGTGTGGTTTCTGAAATAACTGATTCTTACCACCACCAAATACTTACTGTTGACCAAAATATTATGTGTACTCAATGTTTGGATGTGGTTGTTGTTTATGAAAAAAAACAACAGGGCTACAGAAAATCCAATAACAATCATTTTCTGCATTTCATTTCATGTTAGGTCATGTAGGTTTCGAATTTTTAATTTATTTTATCGCAGGTGGAATGCAAAAGAGTGCCCATTTTTAAATGTGTTCTAACCATACGTCAATATAAAGACATTGTTTCTCAAAAATAAGTCATCTGATCAACTCCAAATTTTAACACAATATACATTAGGGTATTTTATACATTGTTCATAAATTTCAGAATTTTATGTTTCCAAGAAAAAATTGATCTCAATTTTTTAAAGTTAACTTATCCTTGGCTCGAGGTGGTTGAAAAATTGTGTTCTTGGTCGCACTGTAACCTTTATATATCCAATGGTTATGCTGTATGACTGTGAAATATGTAAATTCACTTAAGTACACTCTTGTACAGAGTAATCGGCAACAAACTTTGCATACTTCATGCCATGCTAAGGTCTTTGTAACAAAAATTATCTTACCTAACTCCTTAATATATGTGTATCCAATACACGCACTGCCAATAAATTACATAACACTCCAGGAAAGTGACAAGCAATGTTTCAGGCAATTTGTTGTGAATGTCAATTTAAACCCATCCTAAAAGCACATATAACAGTAAATCCTTTTATTGGCAAAATGTATATAAACCTCCATATATTACCAAACCAAGAAATCTTTATGATAACATGTTTCTTCCTTTTGGTTGTACTTGTACTTGGGGATGTAAGTTTTCAGCTGATCACTTTCTGTGTAAGGATGTATACATTGCCAAAATGAAATTGTAATCCTGCTATGCTCAAAAGCCATTCCTCCCCACCCTTGTCACTATATTTCATTAATTATTTGTTTTATCCATTTTCATATTTTATTAACTATTCTCTCCAGATCTTAAAAATCTAAAAGCAAAGCCTGTGGCATTAGAGCCTTATCGGATTTGGTCCACGAAGTGACTGCAGCTCAGCCTTAAGGCCTCCAGGAGACATGTGGTCAGCGTGACAAATCCTCTGCGCCATTATTCCTTAGACTGGGGCCCTATCTCACTGTTAGATAGTTCCTAAATAGTTCTCATGTAGGCCGAGTGGATTTCGAACCAGCCCTAAGATCCAGATAAAAATCACTGACCTGGCTGGGGATGAAACTTGGGCCTTCTGGTAAGAGGGAAACATGCTACCCCTAACTGCTGAAGGGGGGTTTCCACTTGTCTTCGCAGAAAGAAAAAACATCACCCAAAACCGAAGTCCCCCTTCTCATCAGTTGAAAAGTACAAGCACAACGAAAAGGATGATCTTTAAAAGGATTTCCAAAGGGTATTTCCCCTGAAATCTACTCTTATTTGCTTGGCATTATTTCTTTCTTGAAAAATGTTCCCTATCTGCACTATTCATTGTTTTAATCTAGGAATGCATCCCTTTGTACGTCATCCATTTCAAGTCAATATCCTTCATCTCAGAAACTTCTCACTGTTCGTGAGCTTCTGTCTGATTTTCTTACTACAATGTATTTTCACTGATATCTACCAACAGACTGAAATTATTTTATGCATCTTAGGTCTAGTAATAATTAACTCTAGATCAGCTATTGGTGAAAATCATTGAGAAATTAGCTGAATACTTGCACATACCTGACATATTTTGTGGATTCAATGTCAGTTATAATCTCTCATGGATCTGGTACCTCTTCCCTCAAAAGTGTATTGATGAAACAGCCTTATGCGTAGAGAATCTATTTTAAATAGCTGACACCATACCTGCACAGAGTCCAATAAGCATTTCTCATTCCTTCTATGTTCCATAACTTCCCCACATTAACCCATTACCTCTTCAGAATTCTGTTGTTTCCAATCCTGATATTGGAGTCATCTTAAAGCACAGTGCTCACACTGGCCCTCACTACTACATCGCTCAGAGCCTCTGCCAATTCTACTTTCTTCCTTTCATAAGCAGTAATTACCAGCATATTCATGGTACCCTAGCAAGTTCCAGTTTGCATACCAGGTTATTTCTGAAGAGTCCCTGGTATTCCATAGGTCCAAGGTTTGCTAAATGCACCAGAAATAAGCTTCTGTGAATATCAAATGTTGTACAATTTTTTTTTTTTTTCCCTCAAACATAATCCCAGTGAATATTACTTTTAAAGTTTAGGGATCACTAGTTGAAAGACACAGCACAAAACAAATCATCATTCCTGCTGCCATTCCATATTTCCTGATATCTTGAATCACAGGATTACATGCTTGGCCACTAACTCATTTTCCATCATGCACGAACTACAATAATATTGCCAAAGCCCATACAACAAACCACTTGACAAGATACTTCCTTTCACAGGAGTGGACATCATTGTCTCATAACGACTGCTCCAGTTTTGAGCCCAAGGAAGTGACAGATGTTTTATTTAAGGGCAAAGGACATAATAACAATCCAACGTGTAATTTAAGAAAAGAAAAGAATTTACACATACACAAAGCAGAAACCCTCATGCTGAGTAAGGGAAGCCCTACACTTGCTATATTAAATTTTAGTTGCATTCCACAGACTTACTTTAATTTCACCCCTTTCTGCTTGGAGAACTTCACAGAATCTTTCATCAGCTTCAATGCAAGAAACGATTAATTCATGAATAACATTCAGCTTCTCTACACATGGGCTGCAGACAAGCAATGGAAGCTCATCATCAATGGATACCTGTCAACAATAACAGAATGATGGAAATTAATGCTGGAAATCAGATGAAGTGCAAGGAGCAAATAAGGTTTTGTACTATACAATTGACTCACGGTAATCGGCAAGTAGCTATTGATTTTCTCACTTAGTTGCAGATAGTTGCCATATTCATCAAATATGGCAACCACATTCCCATAATGTGGCGAGCCACAGACTCGGCAATAATTTGAAAGAGAGTGAGGATCCTCTTTGTCTTGAAATGAAGCATCGTCTCCCATTTTTCTTTCATTCACAGGAATGTTTCACGAGCTATCTGTAAGACACAAAGTTAAACAGAAAATGATTACTTCATTATAATATGTAATACCTATTATCTACACAAAAAAAATTTAAAACAACTCCAATGGAATCAATCAATCACCAAAGATCTGCATTTACAGCTGTCGCCCAGGTGGCAGATTCCTTATTAGCTACTTACCTAGTTTTTTCTTAAGTGATTTCAAAGTAGTTGGAAATTTAATGTACATTTCCCTGGATAAATTATTCCAATCCCTAACTCCTCATCCTATAATTTAATATTTGCCCCAATCTGTTCTCTTGAATTCCAACTTTCATCATCATATTATGATCGTTCCAACTTTTAAAAGTTCCACTTAAGCTTATTTGTCTAATAATGTCTTCCACGCCATGTCTCCACTGACAGCTTGGAACATACTAGTTACTCAAGCAGCTCATCTCCTTACTCCCAAGTCTTCCCAGCTCAACCTTCGCAAAATTTTGTAACACTACTCTTTTGTTGAAAATCACCTAGAAGAAATCGTGCTGCTTTCCTCTGGATCTTTCCCAGTTCCTGTATCAAGTATTCCTGGTGAGAGCCCATACACTAGAACCATACTTTAATTAGGGTGTTACCAATGACTTATATGCCCTCTCCTTTACATCCTTTGCATTCTTACTGCAACCCCTAAATACCCTCATAAGGACACAATGAGATCTGTAACCTTTATTTACAATCCCATTTATGCAAATACCCCAATGAAGGTCTCTCCTGATATTAACAGCTAGATACTTAGTGATTGCCATAAATTACTGCCATCACATCATCACAATAATAAAGCCTGAGAGGATTTCTCTTCTTTGTGAAACTTATAACCTGATGGAGCTTGACTTTTTGCAACCTGATTTCATGATCAACAACCCGGAAATTTAAGTGTAGCTTAAAAGGCAGTACCATTATGTTAAATGTGCCTTTTGAAGACATTTTAATCCAAACTAAAGTTCCTCTTAGGTTATGTTATGCATATTTCCAACTTTTCACTGTCATAATTAAGAATTATCATCATACCCTTTCCCCACTATCCTACCTCCATACAGTAATTTCATGGGCAGTTTTGTTCATATTGTTGGAGAACCCAAAGTTAAAAGACTTAGTTTTAAATATTTCTTACTAAGTTTTTCTTAACAGGTAAAGTACACAGTTTCAAAATGACCTTCAATAATACGAATAAGGCAACTGAATTAACCTTTGATAATTGATTATAACAAAAACTGTCCACAATTTATTAATTCACAAGTAAGCTATCATTCTACTGTACTTCAAATAAAAATACTTGACAGGTATTAAGACGCTAGACAAAGCACACTCCACCAACTGAAATGAGCAATATGCCATATCTGAAATACTTTGCCTGATTATTGTTTGCATGAGAGAGTTAAACCAAATGAATGGAGAGTTGCTATAACTGCACCAGTGTACAACATAAAGCGTGATACCCATAAAGTCGATAATTACAGGCCAATCAGCTTGACATACGTTGCTTGTAAGGTATGGGAAAGCATTCTTTCTGATTATATTAATACACTAGCAGGATACCGTGCTTCACTATAGTTTTAAAATATTTTCAAAATTTTACATTTTGGAGAGTTTACTATCGACTGAGCCTGTAAAATACATCCTCAGTTTGTACGTCAAATAGTCTTGGGGGAATGATTATTAATTTTCTTATCTAACACGCATTTCAACCCTCTACAGAAGAATCGGAGTGTTTTTAAACCTTATCTTATTTAACATCTAGAATTTAAAAACGACCAACCTGCAAAATTCAGATATACGATGCACAGTAATGGACAAATGAATGTTTTTTAGGTAGTGAATGTTTTAAAAATATTTCCTAACATTTAGGACATAGAAGACCACCCTTCATGTAAAATTTTAAGATCGTGCCTGAAACAGTTTTGGAAGAATGGATATTATGTTTTTAGAGAGTCAACCACCATCTAAACCCCTTAGGGGAGAAATAGTTTGAAGTATATGATATTTGAATCCTTATACGTGAAATATTTTGAATGACTGTATATCACATTTGACACAACATCCAATCTTGCAAAATAAATAAATAAGTTTGTCATCGGGCATCACCCCCCCACCCCTCCCCACCCCCCAGTCAAGAACCATTGGGGGTGCAGTGTTTTAATACAATTTTTATTTAAAATCTAAGATATTGAGGAGTAAACACTATGTGAAATTCCAACCTCGTATGTCAAGCGGTTTCAGAGAAATTGGTATTTTTGTAATCAGGCCTCACCCTCACACCCCAGTCAAAACCCCACAGGGGTGCATCACTTTAAGACCACATTTTATTTAAAAATCTATTGCATATAGGAACAATCATCATGTGAAATTTCAACCTCGTAAAGAATTCAAACAGTTTCAGAGATAAGAATGTTTATTTTTTCAGGCCTTTCCCTCCCAGTCCAAACACCTTTGGGGCTTATTATATTAAGACCATTTTTTATTTAAAGAAAATCTCATACAGGAGGAACCATCATGTTAAACTTCAACCTCATATGTCAAACAGTTTCAGAGAGAGGAATATATTTGTTTTCGGGTATTAACCCCTATTGTACCCTTAAGGGATGAATTTTTTTCTAAACTGGTCTTATTCAACATCTAGTATATAAAGAAGCAATCAATGAGTGCGATTTCAACTGTCTGGTCAACGCTTTCGGAGGAATGAATATTTTGGTTTATAGGATTTTACCTGTTTCATCCCCTTTAAGGTGGAATCTTTGAATCACGTCCTTAATGGGTGATTATTGCCCCCCCCCCCCCACACACACACACACACACACACATTTTCACATCTGCAACGTCATCAGTTTTAGAGATATAAGTATCCTCATATAAAGAATTCAACTTCTTCACTTCTTTTCAACCCTCCCCCAAAGTGGATTTTCATAGAACAAAAAAATATATTTCTTTATTCATAAGAAGATTCCAAATACCAATTTTCAGGACTGTAACATCTCCAGTTTTTGAGATATAAATATCCTCAAAAATAATTCAATCTATTTTCCCATCTTTCCTCTCCATTAAGCCCCTTTAAGTGGATTTTCTGAAAACAACAAAACAAGTATTTCTTTATTTTTAAACGAGAGTGCAAATAGCAATTTTCACGTCTGTAACATCTTCAGTTTTTGAGATAAGTGTCCTCATATAAATAATTCAATCTATTTTACATTTCCCCCCCGCCTTTTAGGCCGGGATTTTCTGAAGAAAAAAATGTAATTCTTTATTTTTAAAAGAGATTCCAAATACCAATTTTCTTTGCTAGTTGCTTTACGTCGCACCGACACAGATAGGTCTTATGGTGACGATGGGAGAGGGAAGGGCTGGAAGTGGGAAGGAAGCGGCCATGGCCTTAATTAAGGTACAGCCCCAGCATTTGCCTGGTGTAAAAATGGGAAACCACGGAAAACCATTTTCAGGGCTGCCGACAGTGGGGTTCGAACCTACTATCTTCCAAATACTGGATACTGGCCGCACTTAAGCGACTGCAGCTATCGAGCTCGGTACCAATTTTCTTGTCTATACTGTAATATCTTTAGTTTTATATATATATATATATATATATATATAAGTATCCTCATAAAGTGAACTGGACCCACTTTCCACATATTTTTCAACCCCCGTAAGAGGATTTTCAGAAACAAAAAAATGTGCATTGCTTTATTTTAAAATGAGATTCCAAATAACAATTTCTATGTCCCTAAACTGTCAAGTTTTTGAGATATAAGAGGATTGGGGGCAAAAGTCATGGCAACTATTTTTTTTCCTGTAGATATTAGAACGGATCACAAACGTATATGTGTCGTGTGGAAGTTCTGCAGGCATAGTGTGTATGCAGAACAACGTATGGCTCTGCGATAGCTGGTAGTAGCGCAGCAAGGGCTGGGAAATCAGTCAGTTGGTGAGTGTCGTGCGAGATGGAAGTAAGCCGTGTTGAGCAGCGCGCTTACATCAAAACAGCCGTTCTCCAAGGGAGAAATACGATGGAATGTCGCAGTGAATTAGTGGAAGCCCTTGGGAATAATGCCCTACCATACAGTACAGTAGCACAGTGGGTAGGAAAGTTCCAGCAAGGACGTGTGTCAACCAGTGATGAGCAATGCTCGAGACGACCGACGTGGTATGTGCCGTCATCGAGCAGCTCCTTGATGAAGACAGACGATGGACGCTACTGGAGTTAGAGTGGGCAAGTGGCATCGAGAAACGCACCGCCCTCAGGATATTGCGTAATGAGCTGCAACTGCGCAAAATCGCATCGCGGTGGGTACCGCATGCACTGACGGAAATGCGTTATGTAATATGGTCCGACCACCTTGCACACTGGCAACAGGACAGCGATCAATTCTTGTCACGAATAATTGCCATCGATGAATTTTAGGCCAGGGCATATGAACCAGAACTGAAACGTCAGTCCACAGAGTGGCGACACGCTGGATCACGAAGGAGGCAGAGGGTCCATCAGAATCCTTCCCCAGTCAAATTGATGATGATCGTCGCATATGACGTCAGGGGTGTCATTGTTTGCCACTTTGTTCCACATGTCAGAACAGTGACCGCACAGTACTACAGGGACTTTCTGGTGTGACAGGTGCAACAGGTATGACGTGGCGTTCGGGAGAAACGTCCGGATCTTGTGGACAGTGCAATAATCCTGCACGACAATGCAAAATCACATAATGCAGAGTGTGTAGGGCAGCTACTGCGACGTTGGGAATGGGAAAAATTGGAGCACCCACCGTACTCTCCCGACGTTTCGCCTGTGACTTCGATCTCATTCGAAAGATTAAGGAACCACTATGTGGTAGGCGGTTTGCAACATGAGAGGACATTGCTAATGCTGTGCGCCAACAGGTGACCTGATTCACACATGGTGTGGCAAATGCTGAGGCAGATGGTATTCAGCGCCTCCCACATCGCTGGCAGCATGTGGTGTCAGTAGCAGGGGACTACTTTGAGGGTCTTTAGGCCCAGGTTTGTGATGTCAACTTTATGTGTACTGTGTTGTCATTCTCTTGCACCGGAAAGGCCATATTGCCCTGTATACTACCGTAATAAATTAGTGTGTTATGATATTTCAGTGCTATTCATTGTCCACACATGTAGTTAACACCTTGTCCTTTCGTCTGTATATGTCACATTTTCCAACCGGACTGGTATCTTCAAGAAAAAGAATAGTTGCCACGACTTTTGCCCCAACCCTCGTAGATATACTCTTTAAACAATTCACCCCCTTAGCAATGGATTATCCAAAAATCCTCTCTTAGTAAACACCTACACTGTAATATAAATGTATCCCCAAAATTTAATTTCTTTCTGTCCAATAGTTTTGGCTCGGCGATCATGAATCAGTCAGTCAGTCAGTCAGTGTTATTTTACACACATAGATTATAATATAATGGGTCCTTACTACTCCCAACCACCTTTAAAGTTCATACCTGTTTTCACACTCGTTAACAATTGCTTGAAACCCACCCCAGAGGATGCTTACATTGTTATTATTTTCCTCTGATTGTAATCGCTTTTTAAAAGTCCCTCATGACTCCCTTATCAACCGTGTGGTATTACCTGAGAGTCCTACTTTTATAACCTTCCTTTTTATCACATTTTTTAAACTACGAAAAAAATAGCTTCATGATCACTTATATCACTCCCAATTTTTTAAAATTATTAATACAACTCCCTCATGAAGTGGCTGCCACTAGGACAAAGTAAATCTATTACAACAACTTATGTCTTCAAAGTCATTGGTGCATTTGCTAGAATGTGTCAGATAGAAAAGATAGCAAAGAACACAAGGCTCAGAAATAAATTTGAAAATTTAGTATGATGTATAACTCATCAAATGCTATATAAATGATTGTGGAGCATGGTTACTGAACCTCATATTATGGCGATGGCGATGTTGTGAAGTCGTGTCCGGTTGAGACCAAGAGAATCCCACCCCACAGCTGTATGAGAAATTTAGGGATTGTGCCCCAAGCACCGATCAGAAGTCCATGTACGGAGATGTTGTCTAGGCGAAACTTGCTGTGCCTGTGTATAACATCACTGGATCTTGGGAAATAGTGAAGATAGGATGACATTCTATGAGCCTCTCCAAAAGCGTATCTCAAATCTGCAGAATGGCATCAAAACATGCGAGTCTTCGAATTCTTAGAAAGGCCACGGCTACTCAGTGGCAGAGTTATAACGCATCTACTGTACCTGACTCTTAGTAAAATTAAGTTCTAAAGACAGCAAGAATATTTCTGTGATGGATAGTCATAAAGATACATGGAGCAGGTATTGCCGGCAAATTTTCAATGGGTTCTCATTGATATTATGATGCCAGTTGTAAGTTAATGGTTATTAAATACTCGGAAATGTGGAATAATTGTGCAGCCGCAAATAGGCCTAACTAAAGCCAATATTTGGCATCAGCGTGAAGACAAAGATAGCTAAAAAAATGTGTACTGTACAAAAAATGCATTCAGTGGTCTGCAACAAGAACGATTTAAGGAAGTCGAAAATGAAATTGTGAGGTATGTGCACGAAAAATGCAAGAATGGAAAGGCCATACCATGGTGCAATAAACTCGTTTGTTGACATTCAACATCCGCGATTAGGCCTATACATCGCTAGCCGCTGAAGTTGGCCGAACCCAGCAAACGAAACGTGCGTGTAACGTTAGCCGGTTATATCTGACGCTGAGTAAAAGTACCGTAACAGTTTTATAGACAGCAAGAATATTTTCCTGACGGATCACCATATTGTAGAGACGCATGGAATAGGTATTTCCAGCAAATTTTCAACGGGTTCTCTTCGGTATTATGATGCCAATTTTAAGTTAATGGTCATTAAACCTGCAGAAATAAAGAATAATTGTGCAGCCGCAAAAATATGTGGCATAACAAAAGCCAATGTTTGGCGTCTAAAAATGAGTACTGTATAACGAAGGCATTCATATGATTTTACAAAGCAATTTTTGAGCCTAATTTAAATTTCTTGAAGGAAAAAGTGGGGTTCATCTTGGATTCGGAGAAATACGGGGTACTGTAATTTTTTCAGAATTAAATTAAATATACACTTTCACGTAGTATCGGATTTTGAAAAATAACAAACTAGTAAGTCGTAGTGTGGATATAATCTGCAGAAACGCAAGTTTTCCGACTTTTATACAAAATCGGATATAACGACAATTCGCTATAGCGAGTAAATTTTCTGCTGTTGTGAATTCTCGTTATAAGGGACTTCTACTGTACATACAAATTTATCTCGGTTATCTTTGAATCTTGGTTACTGTAGTATCTTGGAGTGGGTGAATAAGAGGAGGTGATATAGAACTGTTTAAATTGAAAATTATAACATTCAAAGACCAATCATTACTGCCTACTGGCCATTGGTATATATTGCAATGCGCAAGTATACTTGCACAAACATAGGACGATATTGTCTTTGAGATTATACCAGAGGTGCTCCTGAAGCCTGTGATAACTGGATGGTAAGAGCCCACGGAAAATAAATGCTGGTTGGCACGTGTGCATGTTGTCGTAATGGAAAGAGTACCTTTGTGTGTAGGGCTATAGGGCAAACAGACAACAAAACACTAAAACCAACAACAAAAAACAAAAAGGCATCAGTGGTATTATGTGTTTGTCTGTGTACACCCTACAGTGGGCACACCACACCAGAAAACATTATACATGGAAGTTGCTCAGAAAATGGTTGACATATGTCATTTAGTAAAAACTTTAAAAATAGAATAATTTTCTAATCATAAAATGAAAGAAACCTATTAAGTTAGTCACTATATGCTAAAATTTAAAACACTTTCTGCTCTGTTCTTGAAACTTCTCCTTTCCTTAAGTCCTTATTTACACCTGAACAAGAAAACATTACATTTAAATTTCTAATCTGTAATTCATATATTTTATTTGTATATTTATTCCAATAACCATCAATTAACTTACTGCTATAGTTCTAAGACCTTTCATATAAATCGGAATTTCTCCTCTTAATCCTGTTCGACCATGCGAGCCATTTTTAACCATCAAGTTCCTTTAAATAAACAGCTAACATAACGTCCGACTCGTTGGCTGAACGGTCAGCATACTGGCCTTTGGTTCAGAGGGTCCCGGGTTCGATTCCCAGCCAGGTCGGGGATTTTAACCTTAATTGGTTAATTCCAACACATCATCATTTCATCCTCATCACGACATGCAGGTCGCCTACGGGAGTCAAATAGAAAGACCTGCACCTGGCGAGCCAAACCTGTCCTGGGATATCCCGGCACTAAAAGCCATACGACATTTCATTTTCAACTAACATAACCAACTGTAGAGACTTTTTTATTACCAAAAAACAACTCAGATGATTACTAACTTAATAGCTTTTATTCATTTTATGATTTGAAAATTATTCTATATTTAAAGTTTTTACTAAATGACATAGTAAGTGTAAGTGAAAAGTTTAGACACAAAAGAAATATTTTAACAATTTCAAGATTTATGTATAACTAGCAGTTACCCGCGGCTTCGCTCACGTGGATTTCGTCAAATAATAAATGTACTCATTCCTCGTACTGTACCAAGACATTATCTGAAAATCCCCAAAGTATAAACGTTAACCAACAAATTGAGTTTCATTTACCCTGGAAACTCCTTGTTAACCACGTTTGTTCAGGGCTAAGATGACCATGCAACATGGAACTATACATATGAGAAACAGTCTTCTCTCAAATCAAAAAAAAAAAATGTTTATTTTTAAAGGAGGTTCCAAATGTCTATCTCCACGTCGTAACATTTTCAGTTTTTGAGATAGGCTATAAGAATCCCCATGCAAAAATTTAACCCCTTTATCAGTCCTTCCCATTTTCCGAAAACAAAAAGAAACACATGTTCCTCTACGTTTGAAGGACACTCCAAATACTAATTTTCGTGTCTGTAACATCATCAGTTTGTGAGATATAAGCATGCTTATTAAAAATTATTCAGTTCATTTTCACTTCCTTTCACCCCCGTTAAGTGCCTTTTTCAAAAACAAAATGTATGTGTTCCTGTATTTTTAAAGGACTTTCCGAATACCAAGTTTCATGTCTGTAACATGTTAAGTTTTTGACATATACTGCAGATAAAACGGTACTCAGTGTCAAAATGCACCCACTTTTTCAATTCTTTTCAACCCCTTAAGTAGATTATCCGGAAACAAAAAAGTATGCGTTTCTTTATTTTTAAAGGAGATTCAAACTACAGTACCAACTTTCACATCTGTAACATCTTCAGATTTTGAGATATAAGTATCCTCATAAAATGAATTCAACTTCGTTTTCCCTTTTTTCCACCCCCTATCCCTTTAAGTGGACTTTCCGAAAAATAAATGTGTTTCTTTACTTTTCTAGTGGCTTTACGTTGCACTGACACAGATAGGTCGTATGGCGACGATGGGATAGGAAAGGCCTAGGAGTTGGAAGAAGCAGCCGTGGCCTTAATTAAGGTACAGCCCCAGCATTGGCCTGGTGTCTGCAACCATCTTCAGGGCTGCCGACATTGGGATTCGAACCCGCTATCTCCCGGATGGAAGCTCACGCCGCGCACCTCTAACCGCACAGCCAACTCACCCAGTTTTCTTTATTTTAAAGGAGATTCAAAACACCAACTTTCATGTCTGTAACATCTTCAGTTTCTGAAATATAAGTATCCTCTTAAACAGAATTCAATTCCATCTTTACTTATTTTCACCCCTCCCCGTCCCTAGGCGATTTTCCGAAAACAAAATGTACGTGTTTCTTTTTAAAGGAGATTCCAAATACCAATTTTCATGTCTGTAACATTTTTTTTTTTTTTTGAGATATAACTATCCTCACAAAAAGAATTCCTTTTCCCTTTTCACCCCACCCCTGTTAAGTTGATTCCCCCCAAAATGCGTGTTTCTTTTTTTTTAAAGAAGGTTCCAAACACCAATGTTCACGTCTGTAACCATCACCGAGCTCAAAAGCTGCAGTCGCTTAAGTGCGGCCAGTATCCAGTATTCGGGAGATAGTAGGTTCGAACCCCACTGTCGGCAGTCCTGAAAATGGTTTTCCGTGGTTTCCCATCTTCATACCAGGCAAATGCTGGGGCTGTACCTTAATTAAGGCCACGGCCGCTTCCTTCCTACTCCTAGCGCCTTCCTGTTCCATCGTCGCCATAAGACCTATCTGTGTCGGTGCGACGTAAAGCAACTAGCAAAAAAAATGTAACCATCAGTTTTTGAGACATAAGTATCCGCATAAAAAGAATTCAATTTTTTCACTTCCTTTCACCCTCCCTCGTTAAGTGAATTTTCCGAAAACAAAAAACATGTGTTTATTTATAAAGGAGCTTCTAAATACCAATTATCACGACTGTAACATCTTCAGTTTTCAAGATTTGCGTCCTCATAAAAGGAATTCAATTCCTTTTCACCCCCTCCCCCAAGTTTATTTTCCCCCTAAAATGCGCTTTTCTTTATTTTAAAGGAGATTCCAAACACAAATTTTTCCCGTCAGTATCAACTTTAGTTTTCATAAGGTATAAGTATCCTCAAACAAATAATTTAATTAATTTTTCAATTCTTTCACCCCCTTTAATTGGATTTTCCAAAATCAAAGGAATGTGTGTTACTTTACTTTTAAGGGGATTTCAAACACCAATTTTCATGTCTGCAACATCTATAGTTTTTGAGATATAAGTAGACTCATACAAATATTTGACTAATTTTTCAATTTTTTCACCTCCGCCTAAGTGGATTTTCCGAAAACAAAAAAATAATTTCTTTATGAGATTCCAATCACCAATTTTTACTTCTGTAACATCTTCAGTTTATGAGATATCAGTATCCTAATACAAAGAATTCAACCCACTTTTCAGTCCTTTCACCCACCTCTCCCCCAAGTGGTTTTTCTGGGAAAAAAAATTGTGTTTTTTATCTCTGAAAGAGATTAAAAATACCAATTTTCACTCTTGTAATATGTTAAGTATCTGAGATATATTGTAGGCCTAGATACATTTTTTTAAAATTTCCACCCGGTTTTCACTCCCGTTCACCCCCTATAAATTGGATTTTTCAAAAACAAAAGAATATGTTTTTCTTTATTTTTGAGGGAGATACCGAATACCAATTTTCATGTCTGCAACATCTTCAGTTTTTGAGATATACGTATCCTCATAAAAGGTATTCAACCAATTTTCCCACTTTTTTTCAACCCTTTTAATACAATTTTGCGGAAACAAAAAAAAACACGTGTTTCCTTATTCTTAAAGGAGATTCCAAATACCAAGTTTTTACGTCCGTAAACTTTTAAGTTTTTGAGATATAGATATCATCATTTAAACACCCCCCCACCACTTTTCACCCACTTAGTAACAAACAATACGTGTTTCTTTATTTTTAAAGTAGATTCTTAATACCAAATTGACATCAGTAACCTATTAAAGTACTGAGATATAGATACACTAATTTTTAAAAATTTGAAAAACGCACCCCATTTGTCACTCCTGTTTAACCCCCATTAATTGGATTTTCCAAAAACAAAAAAATATGTGTTTCTTTATTTTTAAAGGAGGTTCAAAATACCAGTTTTCAGGTCTGTAATATCTTCGGTTTCTGAGATATAAGTATCCTCATTAAAGGCATTCAACCCATTTTTCACCCTTTTTCACCCATCCTAGTGGGATTTTCCAAAAACAAAAAATATGCATTTCTATATTTTTAAAGGAGAATCTAAATATCAATTTTTACATCTGTAAAGTTTTAAGATATAGATATACTCATTTTAAAAATTCACACCCCTTTTCACCCCCTTAGCGACGGAATATCCAAAAATCCTCCCTTAGCGAGCACCCACATTGTAATATAAATGTATCCTCAAAATTTCATTTCTTTATGTCCAGTAGTTTTAGCTCGGCGATGATGAATCAATCAGTCAGTCAGGACAAGTTATTTTATATATATACTAGCAAGATACCCGTGCTTCGCTACGGTATTATACTGAAATTTATAATTGAATGCTTATTGTTTTAGATATATAATCCGCCGAAAGTCGCGGTCTGACTCGTTTTCTTCGAGAACCCACCAAAATTCCCGATCTGACTCGTTTTCTATTAGATTACGGCATGTTTCCTCCCATTTTTCAATCTTCTTTTCCAGCAATCGATTTCGTACTTCCCGGGCTAGGCTCAGGTATTCCTCCCGGTCAGTTGGGTCCGTAAATCTTTGCCATCTTTTCCTATAATCATTTTTAATATGGATAAAATCCTTCAGGAGATCCGGCGTGGTGTCATATTGGGTGCCTAGAAGGCACTGAACCCGCGGCCGGACTGCATTCTTAGTCATTACCCGTCCAGGAGCCGTTTCCAGCGCGGTCCGCACATTTGACGACGGTCCGGAACATTATTATTATTATTATTGTTATTATTATTATTATTATTATTATTATTATTATTATTATTATTATTATGTGTTGCTGGAATGGATGATGACAGGAAAACCGGAGTATCCGGAGAAAAACCTGTCCCGCCTCCGTTTTGTCCAGCACGAATGTGACATGGAGTGAACGGGATTTGAACCACGGAACCCAGCTGTGAGAGGCCGGCGCGCTGCCGAGGATCCTTATAAGTACATTAAGAACAGTAAAATCAATTGGTCTCACCTCCTTCTACACCCCACCGCCGTTAAGTTTATTTACCGCCCCCCCCCCCCAAAAAAAAAATTAAAAGAAGGCTTGTTTCTTATGTTTAAAGAAGATTTCAAACACCAATGTTCACGTCTATTACCTTCAGTTTTGAGATATAAGTATCCCCATAAAAATAATTTCCTTTTTTCACTTCATTTCACACTACTCCCCCCCCCCCCCCCGAGTGAATTTTCCCGCAAAAAATACTTGTTTCTTTAATAGTAAAGGATCTTCTAAATACCAATTATCACGACTCTAACTTCTTCAGTTTTTGATTTATGTGTCCTCATGAAAGGAATTCAACTCCTTTACACTCCCGCCCTCCAAGATGTTTTCCCCCCAAAACGCGTTTTTCTTTGTTTTTAAAGGAGATCCAAATACGAATTTTCACGTCTGTTACAACTTTAGTTTTTATTAGATGTATGTATTCTAATTCAATTAATTCAATTAATTTTTCAATTCATTCACCCCCCCACCCTTCATTGGATTTTCCGATAATACGTGTTTCTTTATTTTTAAAGCAGATTGCAAATATAAATTTCACGTCTGTAACATCTTCATTTTTGAGATATCAGTAGCCTAATTAAAAGAATTCAACACCATTTTCAGTCACTTTTACCCCCCCCTCCACCCAAGTGGTATTTCCGAAAGCTAAAAATACACGTTTCTTTATGTTTAATAGAGATAAAAAATACCATTTTTTCACTTCTGAAACATGTTAAGTTTTTTGAGATAAACTGTAAAAATTCTCATTTTAAAATTTCACCCCTTTTGAGTTCCCCTTAAGTGGAGTTTCCAAACACAAATCACCTATGTTTCTTTAGATTTACAGGAGATTACAAACAGCCACTTTTTACGTCTGTAACATTTAAGTTTCCAAGATATTCTGTAGATATAGTCTTTCAAAAATTCACCCAATTTGTCACTCCTGATTAACCGCCATTAATTGGATTTTCCAAAACTAAAAAATACATGTTTCTTTGTTTTTAAAGGAGATCCCATATACAAATTTTCAGTTCTGTAATATCTTTCGTTTCTGAGATATATGTATCCTCATTAAAGGCATTCAACCCATTTTTCACCCTTTTATTGGGATTTACAGGAAACAAAAAATACGTTTTCCTTTATTTTTAGAGGAGATTCTAACTACCAATTTTTACATCTGTAAATTTTAAAGTTTTAAGATGTATACACACTCATTTTAAAAAATTTACCCTCCCCCCTTTTTACCCCAATATTTGGATTTTCCAAAAACGAAAAAGTACGTGTGTTTATTTATTTTTAAAGGAGATTCTAAATACCAATTTTCACATATATAACCTTTAAAAATTTTGAGATAGATACACTCATTTTAAAATATTACTCCCTTTTCACCCCCCCCCTAAATTGGATTTTCCAGAAACAAAAAAATACGTGTTTCTTTATTTTTAACGGAGATCCCAAACACCAATTTTCAGGTCTGTAATATCTTCAGTTTCTGATATATAAGTAGCCTCATTAAAGGCATTCAACCACTTTTTAGCCCCTTTTCACTCCTCCTATTGCGATTTTCCGAAAACAAAAAAATACGTGTTCCTTTATTTTTAATGAAGTTTCTAAATACCAATTTTTACATCTGCAAACTTTAAAAGTTTGGAGATATAGATTCACTCATTTTAAAAATTCACCCCCTTTTCACCCTCCCATTAATTGGATTTTCCAAAAACAAAAAAATTACGTGTTTCTTTATTTTTAAAAGAGATCAAAAGTACCAATTTTCAGGTCTGTAATATCTTCAGTTTCTGAGATATAGGTACCGGTATCCTGATTAAAGGCATTCAACCCATTTTTCCCCATTTTCACCCTTTTTCACCCCTCCTATTGGGATTTTCTGAAAACAAAAAAATACGTGTTTCCTTATTTTTAAAGAAGATTCTAAATACCAATTTTTACATCTGTAAACTTTTAAAGTTTTGAGATATAGAGCAACTCATTTTAAAATTTCACCCCCGTTTTCACCCCCTTAGCGAAGGAATATCCAAAAATCCTCTCTTAGCGAGCACCTACGTCTTAATATGAATATGTTCCCAAAATTTCATCTCTTTATGTCCAGTAGTTTTGGCTCGGCGATGATGAATCAGTCAGTCAGTCAGTCAGTCAGTCAGGACAAGTTATTTTATATATATATAGATAGATTTGTTTTGTTGATAACTGTATTGTACAAATGTATCAAGTCCAAGGACTTTGTTTGATGTTTTTGCACCGCTGAAGAAGAGAGCAGTAGCTCTCGAAACATGTACAGTACCTAATTATAATAAAATGTAAACTATTGACAAGACGGAAAAGGTTTCATAGAAATTGTTCTGAAGTTGTTTATCAAGAACTTCCTCAGTGACTTGTCTAATAACTTTTTTTTTTACAACTTGCTTTATGTTGCACCGACACAGATAGATCTTATGGCGACAATGGGATAGGAAAGGCCTAAGAGTGGGAAGAAAGCGGCCATGGCCTTTATTAAAGTACAGTATTTGCCTGGTGTGGAAATGGGAAACCACGAAAAACCATCTTCAGGGCTGCCGACAGTGGGGTTCGAACCCATTATCTCCCGGATGCAAGCTCACAGCTGCGAGCTCCTAACTGCATAGCTAACTTGCCCGGTTGTCTAATAACTCAGCCTATAGTAACTGGACACCAGTTACTGGGATTGTTTACATCCCACCTTTATGAACTAGAATTGAACGAGCTTTCTTGAAGGTCAATGGTACTACCCCTTTTGTTAACATTTTAGTGAAATTGTGCAGTTTTTTAATAGCTCTGACAATTACGTGGTCAGGACCACTTGCAGTGTGTATCGAGGTCTTCTGCATCACCTGAACAAGGTATTCTGTAGAACTGACCGGATTAAATAAGTAGTTAGTCTCATCCTGTTCACTCCCAGTGCCCTCTTGAGTGTACTCTTGTCTTTTGTGGTTGTTCGGCCTAGAAAATATGTCTGAAAAGTACATGTTCAATACTACTAATTTCAATGTGCAAATTGGTTGTTCATTTGAGTTGCCCATTTAAAAAACCGTTAAGTTCTTCGATCAAAATTTTATAGGAATCACAAAAAACTGACATTTGTTTCCTAATTTCTTTTCATATAGGCTACTTTCTATTTTTAGTTTTATATTGTACTAGCAAGATACCCGTGCTTCGCTACGGTATTATACTGAAATTTATAATTGAATGCTTAACGTTTTATATATAATCCCCCGAAATTCGTGATTTGACTTGTTTTCTGACAGATTACGGCAAAGTTCCTCACATTTTTCAATCTTTCTTTGCAGCAATCGATTTCGTACTTCCCGGGGTAGGTCTAGGTATTCCACGCGGTCAGTTGGGTCCCTAAATCTTTGCCATCTTTTCCTATAAGCATTTTTAGTATGGATCAAATCCTGAAGAAGATCCGGCGTGGTGTCGTCTTGGGTGCCTTGGCGGTACTGAACCTGCGGCTGGACCGTATTCGTAGTCATTACCAGGCCAGGACCCGTTTCCAGCGCGGTCCGCACAATTTGACGATGGTCCAGATCATTATTATTATTATTATTATTATTATTATTATTATTATTATTAGTAGTAGTAGTAGTAGATGTTCTGGACCCCACAGCAAGATGCAAGACCGCTACTGGGCGGTAAATTACATCTGTTGCCATTGTCATTGTTCACAATGTGACCAGCACCATTGTCGCGTGTAGGCAAGTGTGCGGGATTTCTGGCTATACGAATGACATACTTCCGTGCATTATTGACTTATTATAGAGGTGAACAATTTGACGGGCAATCACATTCCTATCGTTTATTTCAAATGTGTTTAAATTTTTATTTATATGCCAGGAGATTCTACTGTAATCTAAGAACGTTCTCTGAAGGAAAAGATGGCTGTTGAAATCGAACCTAGGAAAGATTAAAAATGATCGGTTTATGATCAGAATAAGTACATCGAAAATCTACAGCCTGTTTACAGTCATTCGACACAGGGTCAGGAATGGAATGAATAAAGCCCCATTCTGCGGCGACAGTAGGAATTGTGCTGGTTGCCGAAGCACTCCACTGGAGCAATGAGCGATGAATGACAAATGAAATAAAATATTGGACAGTATTGGTGGAATGAATGATGACAGGGTGAACCGGAGTATCCAGAGAAAAACCTGTCCCGCCTCCGATTTGTCCAGCACGAATGTCACATAGAGTGACCAGGATTTGAACCACGGAACCCAGCTGTGGGAGGCCGGCGCGCTGCCGCCTGAGCAACGGAGGCTCTTTAAAAGTACATTATGAACAGTAAAATCAATTGGTCTCACCTCCCTTTTACACCCCACCGCCGTTAAGTTTATTTACCCCCCCCACCACCACCACAGAAAATTAAAAGAAGGCATGTTTCATTATGTT
Organism: Anabrus simplex; assembly: GCF_040414725.1. Lineage (NCBI taxonomy): Eukaryota > Metazoa > Arthropoda > Insecta > Orthoptera > Tettigoniidae > Anabrus > Anabrus simplex. The sequence goes on from NC_090266.1 coordinate 260,718,507, forward strand.
TAAAGGAGATTCCAAACACAAATGTTCACGTCTATTACCTTCATTTTGAGGTATAAGTATCCCCGTAAAAATAACAAGTGAATTTTACGGCAAAAAAATTACTTGTTGTTTTAATAGTAAAGGATCTTCTAAATACCAATTATCACGACTCTAACTATTTCAGTTTTTGATTTATGTGTCCTCGTGAAAGGAATTCAACTCCTTTTCACTCCCGCCCCGCAAGAAGGTTCCCCCCTAAATGCGTTTTTCTTTGTTTTTAAAGGAAATCCAAATACCAATTTTCACGCCTGTAACAACTTTATATTTATTAGATGTATGTATTCTCATACAATTAAGTCAATTAATTTTTCAATTATTTCACCCCCCCCCCCATTGGATTTTCCGAAAATACATGTTTCTTTACTTTTAAAGCAGATTGCAAATATCAAATTTCACGTCTGTACCATCTTCATTTTTGAGATATCAGTAGCCTAATTAAAAGAAATCAACACCATTTTCAGTCACTTTTACGCCCCCTCCACCCAAGTGGTATTTCCAAAAACAAAAAATACAGGTTTCTTTATTTTCAAAGGGGATCCCAAACACCAATTTTCAGGTTCTGAAATATAAGTAGCCTCATTAAAGTCATTCAACCCATTTTCACCCTTTTCCACCCTTCCTTTTTCCGAAAACAAAAAATACGTGTTTCTTTATTTTTAAAGGAGATTCTAAATACCAATTTTTACATCTATAAACTTTAAAAGTTTTTGAGATATAGATACTCTCATTTTAAAAATTCACCCCCTTTTCACCCCCCCCCCCCATTAATTGGATTTTCAAAAAAACAAAAAAATATGTGTTTCTTTATTTTTAAAGGGGATCCCAAACACCAATTTTCAGGACTGTAATAACTTCAGTTTCTGAGATATAAGTTTCCTCATTAAAGGCATTCAACCCATTTTTCACTCCTTTTCACCCCTCCTATTGGGATTTTCCAAAAACAAACAATACATATTTCTTTATTTTTAATGAAGATTCTAAATACCAATTTTTACATCTGTAAACTTTAAAAGTTTTGAGATATAGATGCACTCATTTTAAAATTCACCCCCTTTTTACCCTCCCATTAATTAAGTATTCCAAAAACAAAAAATACGTGTTTTTTTATTTTTAAAAGATAAAAAGTACGAATTTTCAGGTCTGTAATATCTTCAGTTTCTGAGATATAAGTACTGGTATCCTGATTAAAGTCATTCAACCCCTTTTTCACCGTTTTTCACCTCTCCTATTGGGATTTTCTGAAAACAAAAAAATACGTATTTCCTTATTTTTAAAGAAGATTCTAAATACCAATTTTTACGTCTGTAAACGTTTAAAGTTTTGAGATATACATACACACATTTTAAAATTTCAACCCCCTTTTCACCCCCCGTAGCAAAGGAATATCCAAAAATCCTCTCCTAGCAAGCACCTACATCTTAATATGAATCTATGCCCAAAATTTCATTTCTTTATGTCCAGTAGTTTTGGCTCGGCGATGATGAATCAGTCAGTCAGTCAGTCAGGACAAGTTATTTTATATATATAGATTTTACACTCCTGTGATCCATATATAGCACTGAAAATATACTTTGATAGCTTAGTTATAAGTATTTTATGTTGGACTTTAAAACGGTATTTGCTTCTGTAGGTAGACTTAACGGGCTTTGGAACTGTACCTGAATATTCAATGTGGTGAGCACAAAGGGATAGCAAAGTAAGGCATTTTATACAGTTGTATGTGATATTATTATTAACTAATATTGATGAATTTAAATTGATCACAATATTATATGTAAAATTCAAACGTTTACCACTGGTTCATCATCAGGATCTGGTAGTTCTCCGTCATCAGACTTTTCTTCTGGCTCAACTCCCGTTTGTTGTAGTACAAAGTTCTTGTAGAATTGAAGATCATCGTAACTCTCCCATAGAGGCACACAGTGATTATTCAAGAGGATTATCACATCTCTCACTTTTTCTTTCTTTAAATTTACACCTTTTTCAATTTCTATGGGCTCAGTTTCTATGCATGACTTTCTCCTTCTGAAGATACTTTTTCCTAATCCAACATTGAGGTTGTAGCTTTGCTCACCTCGAACAGTTACTGAGCCTGTAGTTCTTTTCTTCTGGATAATTATCCTTTTACAAGGCTTGAGCTGAAAATGCTAAGATTTAGGTGACTTTGCTATATCCTTGAGAGCTATTTTCAAGTCAGAAACCTGTACATTTGTTCCCAGTTTTAATACCTTACCAAAGTGCTTAATAATGTTGTCATAGTCAGTAGGCTTCAATATAGTACTTTTTGCTTTAACTTGTTTCTCTACATGCCCAAACACTATCAGGAGGAATGAAAGAGTGGCCAATAATGGGAAACAGTAACATAATAGTAGAATATTATTTACATTTGTTGGAGATTTTTGGGCCAACAACAAACACAGCATACCTATCATAATATGGTTTTTATTTTGTCCTCCACATCCGTCAGCTACAAGCTTTACCATATGGGTACCCTCCAAGTCAGTGTTACAAAGAAGGTGCTATCTGGCAAGATCCCTTAGCATATTCATTATCCAGCCAAGTGTAACAAAACACATTTTTAAAATTTTTATTTTGAGAGTCAGCTGATGAACCTTCCACAATGCAAAATTAAAGGTATAATTGCCTTAAGTAACAAGACAACTGGTCTGGATGTTTAGGGAGAATTAAAATCTTTTGGCAATCAAAACAATATTTTTTCTCCATGTATGTGATCATGGAAGAGGTTAGAAATGCCTTTGCTTTTAGTTTATGAATAATCAGTTGAACCTGGAGCTCATTTTGATTTTGGGGATCATGAGTTTGTTTCTTCATCCCTTCAGTGTTAAGACAAAATGAACAAACGTCAGAGGCAGGCAAGCCAAATCCGATATTGTATTCAATCACAAAAACTGTGCAAAAATATTTATAGTTTACTTGGAAGTTATCAGCATTTAGTTCATTGTACATATTGTGCAACTTGTTAACGGAAAAGGTCACTTTGTAAGTACTGTCTATGAATATTCTCTCCGCAACAATAACGTTTCTCTACACAAGGAGGGATTCAATAAAATCTTTAACAGACTTTTTCTTATCAGTATTAGGTAGGTGTTGACTCTCTTAAGAAACTGTTTGCGTAGTACTGAGATTTGCTGATGATATTGTTATTTTATCTGAGACTGCTGAAGATCTGGAGAAACTGCTGAAGGGTAAGGAGTACAAGATGAAAATAAAAAAGTCCCAAACAAAAGTAATGGAATACAGTTGAAAGAAGTCAGGTGTTGGCTGGAAATATTAGATTAGGAAATGAAGTCTTAAAGTGTAAGTAGATGAATATTGTTACTTGGGTAACTAACGATGGCACAAGTAAGGAGGACATAAAATACAGACTAGCACAAGCAAGGAAGGCCTTTCTTGAGAAAATAAATTTGCTCACTTCGAATATTGATATAGGAATTTGTAAGATGGAGCGTGGCATTGTACGGAAATGAAACATGGACGATAACTAGCACAGAAAGAAAGAGAATAGAAGCTTTCAAACTGTGGTGTTACAAAAGAATGCTGAAGATGAGATGGACAGATCGAATCACAAATGAAGAGATATTGAATCAAACTTGTGAGAGGAGATCGATTTGGCCAAATTTGACCAGAAGAAGAGAGAATGATAGGTCACATCTTTTTTTTTTTTTTTTTTTTGCTATTGGCTTTACGTCGCACCGACACAGATAGGTATTATGGCGACGATAGGATAGGAAAGGCCTAGAAGTTGGAAGGAAGCGGCCGTGGCCTTAATTAAGGTACAGCCCCAGCATTTGTCTGGTGTGAAAATGGGAAACCACGGAAAACCATCTTCAGGGCTGCCGACAGTGGGGCTCGAACCCACGATCTCCCGGATGCAAGCTCACAGCCGCGCGCCTCTACGCGCACGGCCAACTCGCCCGGTAGGTCACATCTTAAGACACCCTGGACGTGTGTCGTTATTTTTTGAAGGAAGTGTAGGGGGTAAGAATGGTAGGGGTAGACCAAGGTATGGATATGACAAGCAGATCAGAGCAGATGCAGGATGCAGCAGTTACGTAGAAATGAATGTATTAGCTCAGGATAGGGTGGCATGGAAGGCTGCATGAAACCAGTCTATGGACTGATGACTCAAACAACAACACATCTCTCTCTCTTTCTTTTTAAAATAATTTGCTTTATGTTGCACCAACACAGAGAAGTCTTATGGCGAATATGGGACAGGAAAGGACTAGGAGTGGGAAGGAAGCGGCCGTGGCCTTAATTAAGGTACAGCCCCAGTATTTGCCTGGTGTGAAAATTGGAAACCATGGAAAACCATCTTCAGGGCTGCTGACAGTGGGATTCAAACCAAAGGATCATATCTTTTTCTCTCCTGATTAATAGTTATTGCTCTTTATAATAATCACCACCATCATCAGGACAAACGAGTCGACTACGGATATCTAAATTATAACTCAATGGGTGAGATTAAAAAGGAAAAGATTCCACTGCAACATACTCTGCTTCCTCTATTTTGAAAGTCAGATGTTTTTACTTGCTTATTTAAAATGAGCTGGCTACCTTTATTTTTACTCCTTAATTTTTTTCATTTAGTACTGTGTGAACACAAAATAAAAGGGCTATCTTTTTTGTCTCTTTGATAATTTTACCATATTCTCTTTGTGGTACAATAGCAAAGTGGTTACAAGCTGAGTTTAAGAAGGAAAACATTTTTGAAATGTTTTCCTTTTAAAACTCACTCTGAACTTCAACCTCCAATAGCGCCATAGAAATGCACTTCTTTGCACTTCTTGATGCGACTGTGTATAAGCTACATAATGGCTATCTCAGTTTAATTTGACCAAAAAGTGGAATATTTTCCTTTTTAATCTCACCCATTCAATAACTTCTTTAAAATCTCTCTCATTCTTGTCTTATCAGGCTACCTAATAGTCCTACTTTTACAACCCTCCTTTCTATCACATCTATTTTAAACATTTTAAAAATATTATTTTGACCATAATGACCATTTATTTTTAACAATGACAAAGAGAGCTTCATAATCACTTACACCATCTATTACCTTCAGTTTCTCTATAGAGCTCATCTGATTTTACCAGCACCACATCCAGAATATTTAGTTGGTTCCAACACTTCCTGATTCAGCTGTCCTTCGCAGATTAACTTATGTACCATTTGTCGGTCATGCTCCTGTCATTCGTATTACCTTCCCAATAGACATTTGGTAAATTGAGTTCGCCCGCTACAATCACGTTCCTTACCTTGTCATTTCCCACATATCTGATTATCTTAACTAATTCTGCATCAGTGTCAGTACCATCCTTTCCAGGTCTGTACAGCCCAAAAACATTAAGTTGCCCATTATTTTAGAGATGAGCTTCACATCTAGAATTTTATGTTTCTCATCCTTACCTTTTCATAGCTTACAAATTCTTCTTTTACAAGTATGAATACGCCCCCTTCCTACTGTTCCTATCCTGCCTCTATGATAAACACTCCAGTTCCATGAGAAAATTTCCACATCCATAATATCACTTCTCAGCCATGATTCATTCCTATTACATTATCTTGTAAATACATATCCATTAAATTATTTAATTCTACTGTAGTTATTTCTTTACAATATTTCTACATTTGAACACCAACATTTTAATGTCCTCGTTACTTGACTTCCAGCTCCCTGTTATCTTATTATTGATCCCCAGTCCAGCCTATTTTGGTGAATGTACCTCTCTATAATAGGTCTAAACAAACTTCCTAACTTAAATATATCAGTGAAGGCCATCTAAGCCTAGATCCCTATCTCTTATCCACCCATTAGGGTCCACAAATCTCACTTCCAGTTTCCCTACATACCCACTCCATAGTCTCATTTAAAACACCAATCATCTTCCAGTCAGTATCTCTCCTCCACAGCATCCCAGTAATAACAATCTCCCTTAAGCACATACCCAACTACGTTCCTGCTTGCCTTACATTGTTTGTACCAATGTGGAAAATGACCACCTTCTCCTTACCCTCCTCCTCGTCTGCTACTTTCCTCAACATCTGCCTTAACCGAACTCCTGCATAACACTCTACCCTGATTGACTTTCTTCCATGCACTCTCCCCATATGCCTAAACATGGAGTCCCCCATGACCGGAGCCTCAACCCTACCTACCTCCTTCGATCCCCTGCCATCCTGGTTTTCCCTATCTTTGCTGATGCCTCCATAACCTACTTCTTCCTTTACTCCCCCCCATGATGCTAATCCATCTCCCTTTTCCTATCCTCTATTCCACATTTCCCTTTCCTACTTTTTCCTTTCCTCCTCCCATACTCTGCAACAGGTTTTTTTTTTGTTTAGTTCCGTTTGGGCCTACTATGGAACATGTGGTTCTTATCTCTAGCGCTTTCTTCTTCGACCAGTACTCCTTCATTTTTGCACTGTGAACGTCTTTCTGCTCCCGAGTCCATTTCACACCTCCTCCCGGACGCACTCTTTTTTTTCTGTTAAGTGACTGGAAAGAGTTTGATGTTCTGATCAACATTCTGTACCTATCCCTGTCATAGATTTCACTGGGAGCAATGTCCAATTGTTGAAGGTCTTTTCTTGTAAGTCTTGCCCACTTGGCATTAGTCGCTTTCCCTTTAGAGATGGTGTGGAAGATTCTGGAGGTGAACCTCTGATTGTCCATTCTCATGAATGACCATTGAAGTTCAATCTCCTCTTCCTCATAAATGCTGTAATGCTCTGTAATTATTGGTACAGTTCTCTGTTGTGCCTGATTCTGTACTTCTTCTTTAATAGGGCCCATGATTTTGCTCAGAATCTTCCTTTCCTTCATCTCCAGTATTTTGCTCAGGATCTTCCTTTCCTCCATCTCCAGTTTTATGAGCTGCCCTTTCTTACCATGTTTAGGCATTCTGAGGCGTATAGTACTGGTGGTCTCACTACAGTACTGTAACGCCTAATTTTGAGATTAAGGGAGAGGGATTTGGATTTGTACATATCCTTATATAGGTGTTAGGCGCTTTCCAACTTGATACATCTGCTGTTCATGGCCTGATCTTCATTCATGTTTGGGGTTTTCCATTCTCTTAGGTATTTGAAGGAGTTAGGGCCTGTACTACGACAGCCAGATAAAAGTGCGGTATAAATTTATTTGGCAGTTTGGACATTTATCTGGAAGTTCGGTTGAAACCGCGTACTACGACTTTCGTTTATGTGTAAACTGGAAAAATATTCTCGAGTATAGCTATGCCGAAGTTGGAGAGGCTGTTAACGCTCTTATCTGGGACTTTAGCTCTTAGCGGGGACGCTACTGTAAAGAATCAAGATGGCTACTCATGAAGATGAATCTACATCTGCATGATGCTGTGCGAAATTAAGTTGCTACAATGTAATTTATGTATATATTTATAAAGTACGTCATGCTTCCTGTCCAGCTATCACAGAATTCTTAAAGATTTCCCAAGCCAGCATATGACTAGCACACAAGCAGCAAACCGTAAGCTCCATGGGTAGCCGTGGTCATTAGGGCAGCATAGTTTGCTGCTAAGTAGTTTTTCGTGGGTTCGAGTCCCAATAATCTAACATATTTTTACCTTGTAAATGGTAGTCGGTAGGATACTAGAGGTGATAGTACACATTTCCTAATCATTAAAATGCGTGTCAAAAGCGTGGGTTCTGTTCCAAATCTATCCGCGATGCACATATGGAGTAGAGGTATATGACGTTGTTCATGGCGATTCGTCCGTCGAATGAGGATGTTGAGGAGGTTATATTTCTTTTACTTCATAACAACTTGCTACAAAATTATTTACGCTAAAGTGAGATAAATGCTTGCCAGTTACTATTCTCACATTGTATTGGAAAGAAAGAAACTAACTACTTATTCAATGAGCAAACAATAAATTGAATTAATAATCCCACGCTGCATCAGTGGCATTATTTACGAATATAAACTTTACTTTCGTCGTAACGCGCAACCTCGTAAATAGTACTAGACAAAAAAGATACATAACCTGAATCTTAACTTTTGCGTCCAGGTTACATTTTCAGTCTATAACAGTTTCAGTTTCGTTATACAGTTAATTTTAACATTTCTTCGTATGTGTATATTTCAGTCCTAATTCTGTTTTTGACCTGGACTTCCACATTATAGCTTAATAAGAGTCTGATATTGGATTCTAGTAACACAATTTCAAAAGGAATAGAATTAAACAAACGAAAACACCAGGGAACACGTACGCCACCGCGCTAAATTTCACTATATTTTCAGTAACTTTATTACCAACCCAATAAAAATGTTACTACATCTTCCGCATTACAATACCGTCGTTAAAATCCGTTGGTAGTACGCAAGAAAATATTTAACTTCTAGTTTGCAAAACTGCAGCCTACGTATCTGGCTGTTTATCTGACAGTCGTAGTACAGGCCCTTAGCCCTTTGTACTGCTTTGTCTCCCAGTGGGATTGATTTGGGTGCATCTCTGATGTTGGTGATAAACTGTGTTTTGATGATGGCGATCAACTCTACTTTACCAGCTATGTGGTCGAGAGAGGATAGTTGACGGATAGCTTCCTCCACACTGGATGCCAGGAGTGTAAAGTTGTCTGCAAAAGCTACACAGTTGACTGGTTAACTTGTCTTTCTCAATCCAGAGTCATCCTTTAGCATTTTCGTCCACTCATGAATGACTTTTTCGAGTAGGCAGTTAAACAGGATTGGAGATAGGCCATCCCCTTGTCTAACACCTATTCTCATCTCAAAGCTCTGGGACAGTTCCCCTCTGAATTTCATTCTGGCTGTAGTGTTGGTAAGAGTTGCTTTAACAAGATTCAAGGTTTTCTTATCTAGTCCCAGTTCAGCAAGTGTTTGGAAGAGTGACTCTCTATCTACTGAATCGCAGGCCTTAGGGAAGTCTACAAATGTTGCCACATAGGGTGAGACGCTTAGGTTTTTGTATGTTTTAAGGTTCAGGATCTGTTCGGCACATGACATTGACTTTTGAAACCCAGCCTGGTATTCTCCGATGCAGGAATCTAGTTGAGCCTCTACTCTTGTGAGTAATACTTTGGAGAGTATCTTGTACATCAGTGATACAAGGGAAATCCCTCTGTAGTTACTGAGATCTGATTTGTCATCTTTTCTGTGTAACGAGTGGATGATAGCTGAGGTCCAGTCACTAGGTAATGTTTCTGTCACCCAGATGTTACATATGATTTCATGGATACTTTGGACTAACTCCTCATCAGTGTATTTCCAGAGCTCTGCTATGATACCATCCTCGCCCGCTGCTTTGTTAGATTTCAATTCGGAAATGGCTTCTTTGTTGGGGGGGGAGTCCGACTTGGTAACATTCTGAGGTTCGAAATGCAATTTCTCCTTGGATTCCTTTTAATTTAGAAGGTCACTGAAATACTCTGCTAGAACTGTGGCGCACTCTTCGTTGTTCAGTTTCAGCTTTCCGTCAGCTCCCCGAAAGTGAAGTGTAGGGGCTGAGTAGGGTGTTATTTGAGATTTAAAAGTCTGTTAGAAGTCTCTAGTGTTGTTTCTTTGAAAATCCCTCTCTGCTTGGTCAATGGTATCTTTACTGTACTGCTTCTTAGCGTTTCTGATAATTTTAGTAGCAGTTTTCCTAGCTTCTAAGAAGTTTTAATGGTTATCCAGACTTTTGTTACGGTTCCATTTTAGCCATGCTTGCTTTCTCTCTTCTATTGTTTTGTCATAAGTAGTTGTCCACCTTGGATGTTTGTTCTTTCTGACCGACGGGATGGTGGTTGTTACTGCATCTATTAGTGCCTTCTGTAGTTGGGGCCAATCTTTTTTGTCTTTGTTTTTAGCCAGGGTCACTGTGAAGTAGTTGTTATCTTTCAGATTGGCTGGATTGAACCTTAGGATTTCCAACCTGATGTAGTGGTTTACTCTGCTTCTTTTAAGAGGGATGAAACTGGTTTTGATCTAAGACAGATAGTGGTCTGAAACAATGGAATCAATGGGAATCGACCTGGGAGGAGTCATTACGACTCTGGCAAATGGGAGTGAAATGCGTTGTTGCCAGTCATCTGCAACATGAAAATATTGGATTCAGCAAGATAATCCAACTAGCTGGAGAGCTTGCACCTACATGTGAGACAACGAAATGTTTTAAATTCTTGGCAACCGGTTTTATATTTTCTTTCTTAATTTACTTCTTGTCGCACCAATACACACAGGTCTTATGGTGACGATGGGATAGGAAAGGGCTAGGAACGGGAAGGAAGCAGTCGCCTTAAGTAACGTACAGCCCATCTTCGGGGCTGCCAACAGTGGGATAAGAACCCACCATCTCCCAGATGCAAGCTGACAACTACGTGCCCCAAACCACGTGGCCCCTCACTCTGTCTGCAACAGCTCCTTATTCCTCATATTCCCTCTACTGTTCTAGCTGCAGTGACTCATACCGATTTCTCATGAATACCTGTCCTGAATTCCGCCCCTAATAGTGCCATTTGCCCTTTCCTTCCCTTTAAGACATTAGCCCACCTGTCTTCTGCATCTTCCCTCTTCCCTTCCTATCCCTCTCGTACACCTACCATATGTCCGGCTCCATGGCTAAAGGGTTAACGACCGGGCGAGTTGGCCGTGCGCGTAGAGGCGTGCGGCTGTGAGCTTGCATCCGGGAGATAGTAGGTTCGAATCCCACTATCGGCAGCCCTGAAGATGGTTTTCCGTGGTTTCCCATTTTCACACCAGGCAAATGCTGGGGCTGTACCTTAATTAAGGCCACGGCCGATTCCTTCCAACTCCTAGGCCTTTCCTATCCCATCGTCGCCATAAGACCTATCTGTGTCGGTGCGACGTAAAGCTCCTAGCAAAAAAAAAAAAGAAAAAAGAAAAAGAAAAAAAAGGGTTAACGCGCTGGCCTTAGGTCACAGGGGTCCCGGGTTCGATTTCTGGCAGGCTCGGGAATTTCAACCGGCATTGGTTAATTTCGCTGGCACGGGAGCTGGGTGTATGTGTCGTCTTCATCATCATTTCATCCTCATCATGACACGCAGGTCGCCTACGGGAGTCAAATCAAAAGGCCTGCACCTGGCGAGCCGAACATGTCCTCGGACACTCCCGGCACTAAAAGCCATACACCATTTCATTTCATTTACCTGCCATATCCTGTATATTGCTTGAGGGAGATCTACCTTCCTTCCTGTCCTCCACGAGAATCCTAATTATCTTCCTCAAACTATCCTCCTCACTCGTACGCCTTAATGGCCGCGCACACCCAAAGTCCATACGCATACTTTCCTTAGGCATTCTTTACAGAACAATGAAAATCAACAAAAATAAAATAATCCACTCTATGAATTAAGAAAAATCAAAGGAAGAAATATTGTCTAGGATATTACACAAGGAACACACAACAATAAAGTGGGCAATATACTAACTTATAAAATAACTAAAGAACAAATGGTACTACTTAGGCATATTGAAAATGAAAACCTACAACCTGTTTTCCAGTCATTGACTGGGTCAGGAATGAAATGAATGAATCATATATAGGCTATTAGTACGATGGGGTTGCCACTTCCAAAGTGATTTTATTAATGACTGATAGATGCTATGAAATGGGAATGGAGAGTGTTGCTGGAATGAAAGATGACAGGGAAAACCGGAGTATCCGGAGAAAAACCTGTCCCGCCTCCACTTTGTCCACCACAAATCTCACATGGAGTGACAGGGATTTGAACCACGGTATCCAGCGGTGAGAGGCCAACGCGCTGCCGTCTGAGCCATGGAGCCTAACACTTAGGCATATTATTATTATTATTATTATTATTATTGAATACAGCAAAAAGTGCACAAATGGATAATCATCATTCTCAAAAAGAGACACCTTTTGTGACTCTGGATGTCAAGAACACTTTCAATTCGATAAGGTGGAATGACATGTTGGAATTGCTTCAAAAACTTTCAAACTACCAGAGTATCTCATGCCCATAATGAGAAATTATTTGAAAAATCGTACTCCAGTATACCACAGAGAAGATGGGCAGAGAGTGAAACGGCTCACAGCTGGTGCAGCACAAGGGTCCATCCTTGGCCCAAACCTGTGGAACATTGTGTGATAGATTGTTGAGGTTAGAGATCCCGGAACACACGATGCTAGCGGGCTATGCTGATGATACAGCTGTTTGGATAGTAGCTTGAAATTTGGAGTTGGCTCAGTTTAAGCTAAATCAAGTGGTGCGACTGGATGGCGAATCACCGATTACAACTGGCAGATCATAAAAAGGAGATGATCCTCTTGACAAGAAAAAGGATCACGACCGTTATTCCAATCAATATTGGACAAACAGAAATCGAAACATCTAGAAGTATAATGCACCTCGGAGTGACACTTGATACCAAACTTACATTTTGGGATCATATCAAACGGGTGAAGGACAAGGCGGTAAAAACAACAATTGCACCGAGTAGATTAATGAGCAACGTTAAAGGCCCGAAGTCTAGCAAACGACGACTTCTGATGTCGATAGTTCACTCAACACTTCTATATGGTGCTGAAGTCTGGGCTGAATCTCTGAAGTTTGAAAAATACCGACGAAGGATAGCTGCAGTACAGCGGAGATCAGCTTTGCGTATTACAAGCGCATATCGCACAGTATCCGAACCTGCAGTTCTTACAGTAGCAGTGGGAGCACCGATTGATTTACTTGCCTTAGAGAGACAGGAAGCCTGGCGAACTCAAGGGGAGCTCGGAAAGAAGCGTGCTAAGGAGCTAGCTTATAGGCAACGAATGGAACGGTGGCAGCAAAGATGGGAGGAAGATCCTCGAGAAGAATGGACTAAACGACTGATACCATGTTTAGCTGATTGGGTTACACGAGCTCACGGTGAGGTTAACTTTTATCTTACGCAGCTCTTGACGGGTCATGGATACTTCCAGAAATTTCTACACAAAAGGTAGAACGAGTGATCCGGCATGCATTTATTGCAACAATGTTGACGATGTACTTCACACATTTTTTGTATGTTATCATTGGTCAATACAGAGATGTTTAGAAACTGAGCAAGGAGAATTGACACCAGAAACTATTGTGCAGGTGATGCTACAAAACCAAGAATCTTGGGATCAAGTAGCAGTATATGTAGAATGCATCCAGCATCAGAAAAAGAGGGATTTGAATGCTTGCGAACAGCAGTAAAGGAGAATTAAAGGAAGAAGAAATCTGAAAAATTACAAACATGACTCCGCCCTGAAGTAATGCGAGAGCAGTTCCGGGGTGGAGATATAACTTGAGGGAAAAGGGTGTGTAGGTTTTAGTGAGTAGGAATCTCACACACTTGTGAAGTGCGGACCCTCACAAGTGTCTCATGAAGGATTTCCCACACTCCCACATATAAAAAATTATTATTATTATTATTATTATTATTATTATTATTATTATTATTATTATTTGCAAACAGAAATGACAATTTTCATTAATGTTGAAACATCGAAAGGACTACACAAGGATTACATAACAAAATTAAATACATAGACAGATAGAAATAGAAACTGCCATTTAGTTAAATGCTGAAATATCAAAAGGATAATAAACACTACAATTCTCAACTGCACTTAGGTGTATCTTAATCATAACAGGTTAACAGAAACATTACAACTGGTTAGGAGTGCGCTAGATTTTGAGCAATGGCCAATGTAAAAAGACCCTGTTGGAAGAAATATTTGAATATCCATGTTGTTAAGCTATTACAGGCTCTTCTCCATGATTATCTTATTGATTATGCCCTGGAAATCACCACCACCACCACCACCACCACCACCACCACCACCTGTGAAAGAACCCAACAATTCTAATCAACCTGAACAGTTGTATATAAATTAGATTTGTTGTAGCACCACTTTAGTGAACCTGCAGCAAACAAATTTCACATTTCGATGGTGTTCTATATAAGTCAAACAAGGTTTTCTCACCTCTGCACATCGTTCAAGTAATTTATTTGACTGGGGTACTGAATAGGTAGGTCTATGTCATCTCCAATCAATCAATCAATCAATCAATCAAATCAATCAATCAATCACCATAAATCTGCATTTGGAGCTGTCGCCCAGAGGGCAGATTCCCATGTGGAGGTAAGTTGTAATGTGGTGTGTGTAAATGAAGAAAAGTGTTTTAAGACAAACATACAGTTCCTGAACTAGAAGAATTAACCAAACAAGACTAAAATCCCCTGTCTGGCCGTGAAATGACCACAGGATCCTCTCTGTGGTAGAAGGCCGCTATGCTGACTATTCTGCCGCAGAGCCACATTTTGAGACCCCTAAATATTTGGACAATATACTCTGACCCATTATACAATATTATTGCCACCATTTTATAAAAACAAACCAAAAATCATCTTCAACCACATGTCCGTTATGTAGAGCATCATCCGACTTCAAAATGCTCTTCTCTTCTCTCTGGCAGTACATGTGCTTATAGTGTGGGCTGTCCTGAATATCGCTTACGGTCGCCTCACTGATTGAGTTTTATTCCCTCTGCTTCTGTATCCAGGCCACTGGCATGTCTTCCTTCCTCAAGATGGTTTTCGCTTTTTGCGATCACATTGCCCTCGGTCTCCCATCAGTTCTGCAATGGCAAAAGGTATCATTACAGGATAATCATCATCTCACTTGACACGCCCATAGCAGCAGAGTCATTTCACCTCTATTTTCTCACCGATAGTTTCCTAACTAGCTGGATACGATTTTTTTTTTTTTTTTTTTTTTTTTTGCTATTTTGCTTTATGTCGCACCGACACAGATAGGTCTTATGACGACGATGGGACAGGCCAAGGAATGGGAAGGAAGCGGCCATAGCCTTAAGGTACAGCCCCAGCATTTGCCTGGTGTGAAAATGGGAAACCACAGAAAACCATCTTCAGGGCTGCTGACAGTGGGGTTCAAACTCACTATCTCCCGGATACAAGCTCACAGCTGCATGGCCCTAACTGCATGACCAACTCACCCAGTAGCTGGATATGAACCCTACCGAACATGTCTAGGATCGATTATACAAAGCGATTTGTGGTCTCGATTGTAATTACGACCACAAAATCTGAAAAATCAATGCAGAATCAGTTTTGAAGTTGGGTCAATAATAATGGCTGATGGGCTGGTGAATGATCTTCCTCAAGGTGGTTTCCAATTTTTGTCATCACGTTGCACCTGGGTGCATTCAGTCTTTACTTAGGATAAAAGAACTGATCATATTAAAAAGAGTTACCGAGTGATATTTATGAATGATGCTTCCAAGTTTTGCAATAACAGGAGTATAAATTTATTGTTTATTTGTCTGTACTCATATCTATCTTTATGGTTGGAACTACATATCATTAGTATTTTCAGAGATAATGATATAAAGGTACGGTACATATTACAATCATGTTTTGCACCTTAGAACATTGTATGCCACCATCGTCTGAAATATATCTGCTTCCCACTTTAACCTCTTGGCCAAGGAGGTTATGGAGGTGATGGGTCCAAACTTTGTGATATCCTGCAATGAAGGTGATATACTGTACGTCAGCAAAATTCTTCCCTCACACAAGGTTACATCACTCTAAGTGGACCTGTGTCTCATGGAATGGTACAGATTAAACAAAAAGAACTCTCACATCTAGTAATGATTAAAGTCATTAAAATCAGGAAAGTAATACCGCAACTGTTAACATCACACTGCTTCAGGTGTATGTCCACAAATCACAAAGATTCACTTAATCTTACATTTATATTTAGTCAGAAAAATTTTCTGGAAGGAATTAAACCACTACATTTGGAACAATAGGATAAATTGGCTGTACATTTCATCGGAGCTATATCTGATAATAAATATCTGAAAAGATGTAATTATATAAGGGGACTTACGTAGAACTGTAGGAAAAGTCTTTTCCATCAGATCAAAAGCATAACTCAAAAAAAATAAGGTCCATGTGATGCTTGATGCATAGTGAGGAAAATATTCCACAAATGACCATGACACCTGGAAGAAGAAATTACACATATTAATCGAGCAGAACTGAAGAAAAGATCTCATTAAAGCCTTCCCCAGAATGTTTGTACACAAATAACACCCTATATATCCAACTTGATGATGTAACACTAGAAATAAGCGCAAAGTTTTATGAATGTTTTTCCTTCATCAAGGAGAATATCCAAAAAACTGTTCTGGCTTTTAATATGTTTGTAGTTACTTTTTCCCCTAATGCAACACTGGTTTTAGCAGTTTGTTAAGGCCAAAAACGTACATAAATAATTATGTTGCATAGAATTTGATCATTACCACCCTATCAAAAAACTTTTCAATTTACCATTTACACTTATTTACATTACATGTAGGAATATAATCTAGAAAGTGCAAAATCTAAGAGCTTTTGTATAATACCTGAAGTCATCAATTTTCAGTTTTGACTCAGTTATAACTGTTAGGCTCTTCAGTCTAACTTTGAGTAAATAAATTTTCAAACTACCTGAAAGAGAAAACATGGTAACAGTTGTTTCTTTTTCCAGGTTAATACTGTTACCACATGTTTTCTCTTTTAGGTAGTTCATAAATTTATTTACTCAAACTTAGTTTTGACAGACTGAAGAGCCTAGCTTTTTTTTTTTCTTTCTTTCAAATCTCAGAGGACTAACTTAAGACGGGCCAGTCCACATACATGACCAAATGAAGTCATTTCAGTCAGGAAAGTAATGCCTCAAATGTTAACACCACACTGCTCCAAATGTATGTACACATCACACTCAAGATAAACTCAATCTAAATTTATATTTTATCAGAACAACTTCCTGGAGGATATTATATCACTGGAGCCCAGATTTCCATGCAAATGCATGTTTTTAAATAAGATAGTTACACTTCTCAAACTTTGCAATTATCCATTTTGTGGCTTAACAATTCCAAATAACCATTCTTTTTCCGTGCATGTTTGCATGTTTCGGCCTTTTTAGGAGAAAATTCATGCATAATGCAAATTTTGAAGATTTTGGATTTGATAGCGAATATTTGAACGTTTAATATTGCGTAATATGACTTTTATTCTGACTTTGGTGCACATATAATGGTAACTTGTATGATAGTGCCTTTTATGAATGTTGGTTTTCCACGTTACACAGTATGTCTATTACTGAGAGACGGAGAGAATGTATTCCTGGCATCCTATGCTACAACCAAAGTTAGTACATACTGTACAGGTCCTATAATCCAATTAACCAAGCAATTTCTTATCTGGTGCTTGAATAAACGTTGACATAAGCTGGAAGGTATATCTGTGTAATTCTTAGGAATAAGGTGTCCCAATTATACATTGCTATAAATTTAACCGTAAATTGTGCATTACTCATTGACAGCTCATTTTTTTGTTTATGTTAGATGAACAAAACAAAACTTGTATCGTTCTTCTGTGGTGCCGTGTTACTGAGATAGCAGCTTACAAACCTTGGTTTTGCATTGAACCCTCTTTTGTTGTTGTTGTTGTTGTATGTCCGGCGCTCCCGTCTCGCTCAGCCAGCCAGCTGCACGCGCGCCTGTGTATCATTCTGCTAGCTTCGACGCGCAGCCCTCAGTGCGCGTGCCTAACCATCGAGTGTACTATAAATAGGAGCTCCCTGCCTGCTCAATTGCCCACTCGCCCCGGTGTCCAGCTCCAGAATACACCCTACGTCGAGCACGGAGGCTACTCCTCTTGAAAATGTGCTTCGACCAGGTGGACTGAATTTCTGGCAGTACGAGGTCTCACCTCTGGTCACCGCTCCCTTACCTGTTTCCGCTGCCTATGTTCCGTAATTCTTTTACAAGCCATTTTCATTCCCTAATTTACGCAAGCTCCCTTAGTTTCGCTAGGTGGAATTTCTTCAATCAATTGAACTTGCTTTTTAGGAATTCAGGCACTTCAACAAACAAGGACTCTCAAAGACATTCATGTTAGTGTGCCAGATAGTTCTCGACTATCAACGTGTCAATTCACAAAGACTATCTTTTCAAGATAGAAGTGTATATAAAGACTGTAAACCTGTACATATTGTATAAAGACAGACTTTTCTCAAGATTCAATATTCCTTTTTGCTTCAAAATCAATTTCAGTTATTTGTGTAAATATCATAAAGTGAAGCAAATAAAAGTTGTGTTTGTAAATTTCAACCTTGGTTACAACAGTTGTTATCCTGTAATTTCCTACCGAGAGCTCTCACTCGCCACATGTCTTTGTTATCGCAGCATACAATCGTTACTAGTTATTGAGGACATTCAAATGTGTCTGCAATCATCGCATGGAGAAGTAGCTGCGGCAGCTAGAGATAGGTTGAACAAAGTGATCCGTTGAAATTCTGATTTTGAATTCATCAAGCTTATAAAAGACATATTGTGGTAAAAATGCAAAAGACATACAATTTGACCTCACTTTGTCCCAAATGTCCACAATTAAGTATGCACCTGTCACTTCTTGCGATGTAGAAAGGTCATTTTCTGTGCTTAAGACTATGCTGACATATGAACGGATGAGCTTAAATCAAGACAATTTGGAGAAATTAGTTGTTGTACAATGTTTCAAAAGGAACTGAATTTTGATAGTGCATATTTTCCAGTTTATTGTGCATGTTTTGCCATAGGATAGTGCATGAATGCATGCATATTTTGAGATTTGATAGTGCATGGAAATCCAGGCTCTGTATATCACTATATTTTATTTATCACCTACCTAGGAAAAAAACTATACACATATGAAATGACTGGACCAAGAGGAAGAGGGGGTTATCTACAATCTATATAAAAATCAGTCATCATGATATGAATCGAAGGCTATGAGAAAGAAGGAAGTATCGAAAAATAAGTGAGGCATGGCTGCAGTTTGTCCCCTCTACTTTTCAGAATTCATACAGCACAAGCAGGAAAAGAAATTAAAGATGCATTTGGGAAAAATTGAAGTTCAAGAAGAGGATATCAAATCTCTCTATGCCGATGATATTGCTATTTTATCTGAGTCTCTAGAAGTTGTGGAGGAATTGCCGAATGGTATGGACACAGTAAGTAACTCCAAAACAAAAGTAATGGAATGCAGTAAAATAAAGTCAGGTTATGCAGGAAATATTACATCAGGAAAAGTCTTTGAGGAAGTTAATGAATATTGTTACATCAGTAGTAGAACACCTAACAATGGCAGAAGTAAGGTGGACATAAAAGGTAGACTAGCACAACAAGGAATGCTTTTGCTCACTTCAAACATAGATATTCATTTTTTTTTTTTAATTTGAAGATGGTTTGGTAGAACATGATATTGCATGAAATGAAATATGGATAATAACTAGCACACAATGAAAAACTTCAAAGATTTTGGGATGTGGTATTGCAGAAGAATGCTAGAGGTAGGATGGGCAGATCAGACCACAAATGAAGAAATACTGAATTGAGTTGGTGAGAGAGGAGAATGATTTGGTGAAATTTGACCAAAAGAAGAGGTAATTCAAACTGCTGCAGGTCTTTCAAACTGACACCTATAGGCAACCTATGTGTCTGTGTGGATGGGGCCCTACCTATGATGGACACACACACTCTCTCTCTCTCTCTCTCTCTCTCTCTCTCTCTCTCTCTCGCTCTCTCTCTCTCTCTCTCTCTCTCTCTCTCTCTCTCTCGAGCCAAAGTAATTACCCAATGAAGGTTAAAACCCCCAACATGGCCAAGAATTGAATCCTGGGACCCCTTGGATCAATGGCCAGCACGTAAACCATTTAGCCAAGGAGCTGAACAAACGAAGAGATAAATTGATAGAACACATCTTGAGACACTCGCGTACTTATTGAGAGAAATGAATAGGGGTAAGATCTGTACAGGTAAACCAAGGCATGAATATGACAAACAGGAGTCCTAAACATAGGGTACTGTAATTAGGGAAAAATGAACATGCTACCACGAAATACACTGGCATGAAAAGCTGGATCAAACCAGTCTAAGAACTGACAACAACAAGTACAAGCAGTCTACAGATGATTCCTAGTTGCTGAATAAATTAAAATTGTTTAAAAAATATTATTGGTTTTACATCCCACTAACTAGTTTTATGGTTTTTGGAGATGCCATTGTGCTAGAAATTTGTCCCACAAGAGTTCTTATGTGCCAGTAAATCTATCAACATGGGGCAGGCATATTTCAGCACCTCAAATATCACCAGACTAAGCTGGGATCAAACCTGCCAACTTAAGTTCAGAAGACCAACCCTCTACTGTCGTAATAATAATAATAATAATAATAATAATAATAATAATAATAATAATAATAATAATAATAAACTTATCATCTGCACCACTTTATTGTATATGTTGTCTTAGAGTATGTTGTCTCAGCATGTGTTGGTCAAGATTTTGCATATTATCCAATAACTCATTTAAAAAGCGAAGTCATCTCCGTAGAGGCCATGAAGGCCCTGGGAGGAGTTGGAGGTAAAGGCTTCCACTATCGGTAAACTCAGTACTTGGAGGGGTAGAGTGGTCAACTGCCTTTGCCCCAAGGTAATGACCTGGTACTCATTTTTGGACATAGGCTGAGTCAACCTGATGACTGTATGCACCCCCGGAAGTGGAAATCTTGTTCCTTTTATTTTACGACACCTGACGGGGAATCGAATGCACATCCTTTCGGGCGAGAGAAGCATGCCTTTACTGCCTCAGCCCAGGCAGTAACTCATTTGGTAGTTAAAAATTGTCCACTAAGAGTAGGTACATTCAAATTCAACATAATGCAACTACCATCCTTACATCTAGTATAAATAATAATTTGATGAGTTACTTTACAAATAATCATCACAGAACACATAGTCAAAGGAGGACATACATATGTAAAGTATGTCAGGAGAATTTCAATGTAGGATAAGCTCAAGAACTTAAAAGAAACGTCTACAACATTCAGAGAAGCTATGGAAGAATGAAGAGCACAAGCATACGCTTTCATCAAGAAGGAATCTCAACCCACCCTGGAGAAAAAAGTGTACAATTGTCAATTTTCGTGAATCATTGACCTCAAAAACACATTTGCATCCACTCGGAGGTGAGACTACACAAGTGTACAATATGCTGCAATATGTTTTCACGAAACAAACTAGGAATTAACCAATATAATAATGCTCTTCAGGACCTGCTCACCTGATGAGTTAAACTGAGCATTGTCCCTGCAATGCAGGAGGCCATAGCACTTGGGGGATTCACAAGGCTAATTTTTTTATTTTATAAATAATATTAGAATTTATCTGTGCTTGAAAACAACTGCTCGACACTCATAACATGTTACAACTCTTACCTCTAAACGAAGGATTGCATTGTGCATGTTCTAATGAATGTCATTTCGGAATTTTTTTTCTCTTCTATGCTTGTGAACATCATTTTACTCTCTTATTTATTTATTTATTTCTCCTTTCTTTCTTAATTCGTTTATGCTCCAGGGTTGGTTTTTCTCTCGGACTCAGCGAGGGATCCCACCTCTACTGCCTCAAGGGTAGTGTTCTGCAGCGTGAGACTTTAGGTCAGGGGATATAACTGCGAAGGAGGACCAGTACCTCGCCCAGACGGCCTCACCTGCTATGATTAACAGGGGCCTTGTGGGGGACGGGAAGATTGGAAGGGACAGACAAGGAAGAGGGAATGAAGCGGCCATGGCCTTAAGTTAGGTGCCATCCCGGCATTTGCCTGGAGAAGAATTGGGAAACCATGGAAAACCACTTCAAAGATGGCTGAGGTGGGAATTAAACCCCCTCTACTGAGTAGACCTCCCGATGCTGAGTGGCCCTGTTCGAGCCCTCGTACCACTTTTCAAATTTCGTGGCAGAGCCGGGAATTGAACCCGGGCCTCCAGGGGTGGCCACTAATCACACTAACCACTACACCACAGAGACTGACTATTTATTTATTTATTTATTTATTTATTTATTTATTTATTTATTTATTGACTTTATACAGTTGTATTTGCTCCCACATCATGTCTATTTTCTTTTCTATTTTTAACAAGTTGTTTTACATCACACTGACACAGATAGATCTCATAGTGACAAACATCATAAGTCAATTAATACCTTCATCTACTTCAAAAGTTTTAATTGAGCTAGACCTAGCAGAGTGAAGAATTAAAATGTTGTTCTTATGAATGACAAAATTCACTACATAGTAACAAAAAAAAAAAAAAAAAAAAAAAAAAAAAAATTGCAGCTCTTATAATGGAAAATGGTTTTACATAATAATGTTTTTGGCTTTACATCTCAGTAGCTATTATGGCTCCCAATGAAATTTCTGAAAGTTATTGCGTAGTGGATTTGCAAGTTTAAACAATTAAAATCAAATCTTCAGCGATGTTCCACTTTGAGTATAGACTCTGCCAAATATAACCACGGCAGCTGTTTAATACAAAATGGATGCATGTATTATAAGCACGCTGAAGTTTAGCGTTAAGTGTGGTGTTTAGATTGTTGTCTATTACATCACCATAATCAAAGATAGGTATAATTAAGCTATGAACAAGTAACTTCATCATATTTAGTGGAAGGAGATCCCATAAACTTCTAAGGTAGTGCAAAGAAAACATTACTTGTTGACAAATTTTCGTGGTGTGCTCTGTCCAGTTTAAGTACATTTAAGAAATCAGGCCAAGGTTCTTTACAGTTTCCTTTATTCAGAGCTGTAAGTTAACAATGTAATTTTTAAAAATTGGTCTAAAATTGTGTTTCTCTTGCTAATGCCTGTGTGGTATAAGCAATTGCTAAATCTCCAGGTATACCAATTTTTAGTTTTTATGTGGATTATTGTCCATTTCTCGTATAAATTGTCTTTCTCATCCAGATTATAACTTTCCCTCTTTCTGTTCTCCATGGCCAATTGGCAGCAACATATAATTTCTACTGATAGAACTGCACTTTTTGTTACCCAATACATCAAATGTTAGCTCTTAGCATTATTTTAATGTGTCTTGTTTAATAACCTGCTTACAGTAAAAACGGAACTCACAATCCTTTTAATTGAGCTTTATGCCGTATAGTCACTTCCCATGACCTCCGCTATAGCCCTACTACTGCACCCCATCGCCAACAATGCAGACTTTAATGGTTGCCTTTTTAACTCGCCTGTACTTTGGTAACTTCAGGAAATTCATACAGCATTATTTGAGCTTGGTTACCTGCATATCAACCGTATTCCATGAAGAGGTGTCTGGCTCATAATCTTTCTCGTTTAGTTAAAAGCCACGCAGTCACTTCCTATGACCTTGGTTACACTACTGTGCCGCATCACTCCAACATCTGCAACCAAAATCCCACCACCAACAAAGCCAACTATAATGTATCTCATTTCTAACTCGCCTGTGTTTTGATCAGAACAATGAATACGTCAGCGACATTATTTTATCTTTGCTACGTACAAGTAAACTGCATTTAACGACAATGATTATGTATAACACCGAATTGCATATACAATGGATTACATACAAGTAGTTTTCATGCCAGATAGTGTCAAAAACTTTCCCTACATCAAAAAATACTGCTGGCACGTTACGGCGTATTGAATGATCTTATGATACACTGGACTAAGTGCAGCGCCGCTAATGGGGGCACTGCGCTTAGATTGGAAGCCTAACTGTTCCAGTCTCACTATTCTTTGTGGGCCCAGGTAACCATTGAGGCGGGTAAGAAGAAATCTCTCAAATATTTTAGAAATGTGGGATAACAAGGTGACCTGACGATAAATTTGCAGGTTTAATCTGTCCTTCTCCGGTTTTGGAATGACGACCATTTTGTCAGTCCTCCAAACACCAGGGAAGTATCCCGTTTTCAGACAGGCCAAAAAGATACAGTAACTGCCGTATAGGGCAGAGATTTATTTCTTTACTTGACACCTTGTCTACTTGACACCTTGACTACTACTTGTTGAAGCCCTTTATAATCCTGCAGACCTCTGCAGGCTTTATGTCAGGTATGTCATTGTCAGGCCTCCATTGTCATTTGAAAGTTGAGGGTTTTCTGTATATCTCAGCGGTCCGTTCGTCATCGTCTGAAATATCGTGAGTTACACATTGACTCTAAATCTAATCCGCGAAAGCCTCGGCTTTATCGTAAGGGAAAAATACCCGTCCATGGCGGTCTTGAATTGCACGCCCGGGGGAGGGAGGTAATCAGATTACGAGTAATCCGCCAAAATTCGCGATCTGATTCGTATTCGGAGAGATTACGGCACAGTTCCTCCCATTTTTCGATCTTTCCAGCAATCGATTGCGTACTTCCCGGACTAGTTACTGATATTCTGCCCGGTTAGCTGGGTCACGAAATCTCTGCCATATTTAACAGTATGTATTTTTAATATGGATTAGCTCCAGCTATTCACAGCGTTGAAGAAGCAGGCGAGATTAATATGCAATTCCAGGATATTTTTCAAGATAGGATAGGTTGTGATCCCAACATCAAGGTATCTCAAACCGAGAGAAAAGGCGAAACCAATTTTCCACAGAAAAGGGGAAATTCCATATGCACTTTGCGATCAAGTGGAAAGGGAACACATTGGAGAAACTAGTATCGTAAAAAAAAAAAAAAAAATCGAAACTAGCGACTGGGGATCTCCTCTTGTGGTATTACCGAAAGCTGACGGAGGAGTTCGACTGTGCGTGGACTACAAAGTTGGCGTAAATGAGCGGCTTACGGATGCCCATTACCCGATCCGGAAAATTAGCGAAAATCACAACAGCCTACACGATTCGCGCTTTACCGGATTAATAAGAGCTAGTCCGCCTCTGTAGTGCAGTGTGATAACCTGCCACTCCCGGAGCCGCGAGAGGTCCACTGAGTAGAGGTGGGTTCAATTCCCACCTTTGCCATCTACGAAGTGGTTTTCCGTGGTTTCCCATTTCTCCTCCAGGCAAATGTCAGGATGGTACCTAACTTAAGGTCACGGCCGCATCCTTCCCCCTTCCTTGTCTATCCCTTCCAATTTTCCCATCCCCCCACAAGACCACTGTTCAGCATACCAGGTGAGGCCACCTGGGCGAGGTACTGGCTCTCATCTCAAGTTGTATCCCCGACTCAATGTCTCACGCTCCAGGACTCTACCCTTGAGGCGGTAGAGGTGGGATCCCCCGCTGAGTCAGAGGGAAAAACCAACCCTGGAGGATAAACAGATTAAGAAAGAAAGAAGAAGGAATAGAGAAAATTCCCTCTTCGAATGCTTTTGACGGAAATATAGTTACAAAAATATTTCACAGGACGACGCAGTTTTGGCATAACATCAGTCACAACTTCCACAACGTGCTCACTCTAGCATTAATAGTCGCTCAAAAAAGAATGAGCGCGTAGTATTGTGTGTCATTTAATATTTTATCGGACGTTGGCGGAATGTAAGGAATTTAAGTTCACAGTCGATTATTCCGGCCACTGGAATGGCGGAATTTACGGGTTTCAAGTTTTCATTAACACTTATTCTTTCTTTCTTTTCTTTTTTAACCCGTTTCCCCTCGGACTCAGCGAAGGATCAAACCCACCTCTACTCAGTTGACCTCCCGAGGCTGAGTGGACCCCGCTCCAGCCCTCGTACCACTTTTCAAATTTCGTGGCAAAGCCGGGAATTGAACCCAGGCCTCGGGGGGTGGCAGCTAATTACGCTAACCACTACACCACAGAGGCGGACATTTTCTGTATTACGAACAGTAAATGGAGGGATGAAATTAATTGAAATGAAATATCGTATGGCTTTTTTGGTGCCGGTAGAAGATCCCAGGACGGGGTCGGCTCACCAGGTGCAGGTCTTTCTATTTGACACCTGTAGGCGAACTGCGCGTCGTGATGAGGCCCCCGTGCCAATGGAATTAAGGTTAAAATCCCTGACCCGGTCGGGAATCAAACCCAGCACCCTCTGAACCGAAGGCCAGGACGCCGACCGTTCAGCCAACGAGTCGGACAATGGAGGGATGGACGAAAGAGATCTACAGGTGATTGAAAAAAAAGCGAGTTGTACACTTATTTCAATTACGATGAAAGTTGCAGTGATTTTTATAAGAGAATACTTCCGAACAAGAAAGTGTTGGAAAGTGCACAATCAAGTGAAAAAATGTTTATGTACGGTATGTATGAAAGCTCTGAAGCCTAATCATTGAGTTAGCAAGTTATATGGAAATATGTACTAGGTGTTACCGGTATATCCCAATATGAAAATACAGAAGGTAACTGAACAACAGTGGCCTAAATACAACTTTTGATCTACTGATTCTCTGTCGTATCGAAAAGTCAATGCTGATACGTGTGCTCCTATTTTTCCTCTCTGGATTTTGGCAACCCTATTGTTTGAGGTCATCTACAATCTCAAATGACGGTCCCGTTCTATTACACGTGCCTTGCATGGAGTCCCTGTAAAAGTCCCTAGTTAGGTGTAAATCTCGACTTCGTGCCGACCAGTTCAGCAGTATTGTTCTTTTCTGTATAAATCACTTCTTCAACTTCGCCGACACCTGAATTGAAACGTTACCTTGCCGAAAAAGTAGATTTTCGTCGCCAAACGTTCCATACATCCGGACACTCCAACACCACAGTGTAAGTATCAGAAT
This sequence comes from Anabrus simplex, assembly GCF_040414725.1. Classification (NCBI taxonomy): domain Eukaryota; kingdom Metazoa; phylum Arthropoda; class Insecta; order Orthoptera; family Tettigoniidae; genus Anabrus; species Anabrus simplex. The sequence goes on from NC_090266.1 coordinate 260,745,126, forward strand.
CCATCTTGGTGTGCAGCCATGCTATGCTTGTAACGCTTCCACCACGAAAATCTCTGTTCGTTTGAACTTGCTATTCTGAACGGAGGTCGCACTAGTTATAATGGAAACCATTTTCGCACTTCCACATTAAGTGCTTCTCATCGCTCAAAATCTCTTGATTCGATTTTTAGGTCCAAGAAAATCATTATCAGAATTTATCTTACATTTTACGAACAATAATCATATACATGCGCTCTGACAGTTTCCTTGTCCAACGATCTATCCTTGTTTGTTTGTTTTGTGTTTCCATACCGTGCGCCCAGTTTGACAAAATTATCAAGAACACGACTTGAACACCGTAGTTTCTTAGCAATTTGATGATTGCATACACTCAACTACTTGCACTAACTAATATTTTCTGTCACTTGATGGAGATATTCTACGCGGCATTGCAGCAGTAACGAATAAACGACACTTGCAAACAGATCTCTCCCATAGAATTGTGATTTTTCTTTGCATCCATTCCAGTGCAAGCATCAACAATTGAAATGCTTTTATCAGTGGCCTATGCTGGGATCAAGACGTGAGCTACCACTAGACTTAGGTTACACCCTCAGTCCAGCCTTTTTGACAGTAGGTTTAGTGAACGTCAAGTCTACAGCGTTTCGAGCCACTGGAATAGCCTGCTGTGTTGTCAAGGCTGTTTCACAAGCTACTGCCTAGGCCTCTGCCACTACCAATACTCAACGTTTGATCAGTGGAAATTGTAACATAGTGTATAGCAAATTAAAGCTCGGCTTTGTGGACAAATGGATAGAATGCTTGCCGTTGGTCCGATGGCCCCGATTCAATCCTTGGGATCAACCTCCTCGTACTGTTAATTCCCCTGACTTGGGGACTGGGTGTTTATGACGTCTTCGCCATTCATTTCATCGTCATTGGGTCACCACCAAGCCTTTCCACAGGCTATGCATTATTATTATTATTATTATTATTATTATTATTATTATTATTATTATTATTATTATTATTATTATTATTATTATTATTATTATTATTATTATTATTATTGAAGGAATTAGGACGAGAATTGTCTCAGTGTATTCACCATGTGAGGGTGCAGTTGAGGATCAAACTGACAAGTTTCATGAAGCACTGAGTGACAGCGTTGTCAGGGTCAACAGCAAGGATACGATAGTGCTAATGGGCGATTTCAATGCGAGAGTTGGAAATGGAACTGAACGATACGAAAGGGTGATTGGTAAATGTGGGGAAGATATGGAAGCTAATGGGGATGCGAAGCATTTGCTGGATTTTTGTGCTAGTATGGATTTAGCAGTTACGAATATATTCTTCAAGCATAAGGCTATTCACCGCTACACATGGGAGTGTAGGGGTACAGGATCCATTATAGACTATATCTCAAAAGACTTAGAATTCAGGAAATCTGTTAGGAATGTACGGGTTTTTCGGGGATTTTTCGATGAAAAAGACCATTATTTGATCTGTATTGAACTGAATATCTCTAGGCCTAGGCTAGAGTAAGTGAAATCTGTCGGGAAACGAATAAGGGTAGAAAATCTCCAGGACGAGGAAATTATACAGAAGTAGCCTACATGGATATAATTAGTAGGAAGTTCCGAACAGCGGACAGTAAGCAGGTTCAGGATATGGAAAGAGAATGGGTGGCATACAGGGATGCTGTAGTAGCAACAGCAAGGGAATGCCTAGGATCAACTGTGTGTAAAGACGGGAAAAAGCGAACATCTCGGTGGAATGATAAGTGAGAGCAGCTTGTAAACGTAAAAAGGAGGCTTATCAGAAATGGCTCCAAACAAGGGCTTATGCAGGCAGGGAATTGTACATAGATGAAAGAAACATAGCGAAACAAATAGTTGCTGAATCCAAAAACAAGTCGGGGGAAGATTTTGGTATTAACCTGGAAAGGCTAGGTCAAACAGCAGGGCAATCTATCTGGACAGTAATAAAGAATGTTAGGAAGGGAGGGGAAAAGGAAATGAACAGTGTTTTCAGTAATTCAGCTGAACTCATAATAGATCCCAGGGAATCGCTGGAGAGGTGGAGGGAATATTTTGAACATATTCTCAATGTAAAAGGAAATCATCCTTGTGGTGTTGCAAACAGCCAAGCTCATGATGAGGAGGAAAATGATGTTGGTGAAATTATGCTAGAGGAAGTGGAAAGAATGTTCAATAAACTCCATTGTCATAAGGCAGCAGGAACAGATGAAATTAGACCTGAAATGGTGAAGTATAGTGGGAAGGCAGGGATGAAATGGCTTCATAGAGTAGTGAAATTAGCATGGAGTGTTGGTAAGGTACCTTCAGATTGGACAAAAGCAGTAACTGCACCCATCTAGAAGCAAGGGAACAGTAAGGATTGCAACAACTATCGAGGTATCTCATTGATTAGCATACCAGGCAAAGTATTCACTAGCATTTTGGAAGGGAGGGTGCGATCAGTGGTTGAGAAGAAGATGGATGAAAACCAGTGTGGTTTCAGACTACAGAGAGGCTGTCAGGATCAGATTTTCAGTATGCGCCAGGTATTTGGAAAATGCTACGAGAAGAATAGGCAGTTGTGTTTATGTTTCGTAGATCTAGAGAAAGCATATGACAGGGTACCGAGGGAAATGATGTTCACTATACTGGAGGACTATGGAATTAAAGGTAGATTATTAAAATCAATCAAAGGCATTTATGTTGACAATTGGGCTGCAGTGAGAATGGATGGTAGAATGAGTTCTTGGTACAGGGTACTTACAGGGGTTAGACAAGCCTGTAATCTTTCACCTTTGTTGTTCGTAGTTTACATGGATCATATGCTGAAAGCTATGAAGTGGCGCGGAGGGATTCAGTTAGGTGGAAATGAAGTGAGCAGTCTGGCCTATGCTGACGGCTTGGTCTTGATGGCAGATTGTGCCGAAAGCCTGCAGTCTAATATCTTACAACTTGAAAATAGGCGCAATTAGTGTGGTATGAATATTAGCCTTTCGAAGACTAAACTGATGTCAGTAGGTAAGAAATTCAACAGAATTGAAAGTCAGATTAGTGATACAAAGCTGGAACAGGTGGATAATTTCAAGTATTTAGGATGTGTGTTCTCCCAGGATGGTAATATAGCAAGTGAGATTGGATCAAGGTGCAGTAAAGCTAATGCAGTAGCTCGAAGTTGCGATCAACAGTATTCTGTAAGAAGGAAGTCAACTCCCGGACCAAACTATATTTACATCGGTCTGTTTTCAGACCAACTTTGCTTTACGTGAGCGAAAGCTGGGTGGACTCACGATATCTTATTCATAAGACAGAAGTAACAGACATGAAAGTAGCGAGAATGATTGCTGATACAAACAGGTGGGAACACTGACAGGAGGGTGCTCGGAATGAGGAGTTAAATGCTAAGTTAGTAATGAACTCGAAGGATGAAGCTGTATGAATAAACCGGCTTCGGTGGTGGGATCATGTGAGGCGAATGGATGAGGATAGGCTACCTAGGAGAATAATGGACTCTTATGTAGGGTAAGAGAAGTAGAGGGAGACCAAGAAGACGATGGTTAGACTCAGTTTCTAACGATTTAAAAATAAGAAGTATAGAAGTAAATGAAGCCACAGCACTAGTTACAAATAAAGGATTCTGGCGATATTTAGCAAATTCACAGAGGCTTGCAGACTGAACGCTGAAAGGCATAACGGTCTATAATGATGTATGTATCATCATCATAAAGTTAAAACGTAGAATTTTACAGCACCCCTGCGGTCGTACACGTCGTTCACTGGTTTATTAGCTTCCTCGGTAGATCTGTGGCGGTGTCCGATCCATGATCACGGGTTCTATTCCAAACAATAAAAGAGAACAATAACCATAAAAGATTGCATTTCATTTTTGTAGATCTACCTACAAAAAGAAATTAAGCAGTGGATGGCGGGTATGACTGTTGGTAATACTGTAAAAAATTACATTTTAATTGTATAATAATAATAATAATAATAATAATAATAATAATAATAATAATAATAATAATAATAAATCTCTTCTGGAAAGGCTCGGTGGTTACGTAATAAGGATGAAATTAATTGCGAAGATGTCATAAAGACGCAGTCCCCAAGCCAGGGAAATTAAAAGAGTACGAGGAGGTTGATTTCGGGGAAGATGTGGGGTAGGCTTACCATTTTAAACTATCGGCAATTTATCTGTATACATCAGTTGGGAGAATGGTATATCCAGTACCTGTTTTATATGGTTCAGCCTTTTTACAAAAGTAACCCTACACCGTCAGTCACGTTATACATTGTACCGGTAACTTCAAATAAACTGAAATCGTTCTGAGAACAGTAATACTACTGAAATACACAAATAATTTTCTCAACTGTAAACAATCAGTAACTTGTTTTGTTCCTGCAACAGTAAACGCGTGACACCGTAGTACATGGGTCAATCGTGTCTGTTCGGAGTCTTCCGGAGGACTTCGAGTCAATGAGCTCTCTCCCTCCTTGCCAGCATCAGTGGCGCAGCAAGCAAGACCCAATTCTTTCGTCGGCTTAGTAACGTGAGAAACTAAGTCGCGAGCGTTGTGGCCTGTCATCCTATGTGGTTTTGAGAGCCATGTCATAATAGTGAAAACTCCTGCGTTAATGTTGGTGAAGAATTTGGGTTCGGAGTATATTTAGTTATTTACTGGCCAGTATGTGGCCTGGCGCATGAGCGCAGTTCGTGCTGTTGAGCATTATAATATTGCCGTGAGAGTGAAGCAGTCATGCGAGCGTGGGGCACCCATCCAGTAGGCGACCACGCCCGATGTTGCTTAACTGCCTGTAGCAGTTGTTGTTCCAGTGCTTTAGGGAGAAAAATCAGAGGTGTTCATTGGTTGAAGGAGAAGAATTCTTGGTCTTAGCAAGAGGAGATGCAAGGCGATTAGTCGGGAGGGAGGGGGGTACTGGGTTGTGCTGGGTTTAGTACGTGGTTGGTTGAGCTGGGCGGTTCTGGGTAGTGAGGAGTAATAATAATAGCTGGAGTATGTTGTTGGGGTCATAGGTTAAGTTAGGTGGGGGTGGAGTTAGGGGTACTGGGTTCGGCGGGGGCGGGATTTTAAGGTGTCGTTGTAGGCGGTAGTGCTTCCTGATGGCTTCCTTTTGCGCACTTTGGTTGTTCCCGTGGCACCTTGCAGACAGAGTGGTGATGCGCGCCACCACATCTGTTACATCTGGTAGACCCTGTACAGCTGGCTGCGGAGTGATATAGGTGAAGGCATTTGTAGCATTGAGTGACCAAGGCAGGTCTGGTAGTAGAATGGGATACTGTGGTAGATTTGCTGGTAGTTTGAGGCTGAGATTTCGGGGAATTGTTTTTTTTTTTTTTTTTTTTTTTTTTTTTGCTAGGGGCTTTACGTCGCACCGACACAGATAGGTCTTATGGCGACGATGGGATAGGAAAGGTCTAGGAGTTGGAAGGAAGCGGCCGTGGCCTTAATTAAGGTACAGCCCCAGCATTTGCCTGGTGTGAAAATGGGAAACCACGGAAAACCATTTTCAGGGCTGCCGATAGTGGGATTCGAACCTACTATCTCCCGGATGCAAGCTCACAGCCGCGCGCCTCTACGCGCACGGCCAACTCGCCCGGTGGAATGGTTTTTATGCCATCTCCTAGTCTGGGTGAATGTGTCATTTGTTTCAGGAGCTAGGGTCTGGGACGGTGGTTGTTCAGTCTCATTCCCGATTTCAGATTCTGCTTGACTGCCAGTGGCTGTGAGGGCGGGGGGAGGGGTGGGAGAGGTAGATGGCGGCGGCGGTGGAATGGTTTGACTGGCTACGGTTATGGTGTTAGGGGTGGTTTGGATCATTTGGTGGTGGTTATTGGGTTCGGTTTGTGCTTCCACGGATTTGGTGTTCGTGGTGGTTTGGCTTATTCAGTGGCGAATATTGGGTTTGGTTTGGGTAGATTTGGTTGTATTGGGATTGGTAGTTTGGCGCTTGGTTTGGGTAAATTTGGATGTACTTGGGTTGTAGGTAGGGTGTCTAGTTTCGGCGGTTGGGGAGGTTGTTGGTGTTTCAGCGGTTGGGGTAGATGGACGTGACTGTTCTCGTTGATTGGATGATTTTGTGACTGGATTGATTGTGATTGGGGTAGGGATACCGGTGTGGAGGAGTTTATTGAGGATGATGGGTAAGAATTTGTTGCCTGAGGGGGTGATAATTAGGTGGTTGTTGTGCGTTTCTTCTATAACCGCTATGTGTCGGCTGATTATAGGCTGGATTGCTTCGATGACTATTTTTCGGGTGAGTGGTACGGGTCCTGGGTTCGTGAGCGGTATGATGAGGAAGTTGCAATTCTGGGCTATGGGGAATTGGGCGTTCTTCCTGGTGTATCGGAAGGGCTGTTCAAATGTGTAGTCTTCTTCTTGTTGTTCTTCTCCCACATCCTTTGACTCAGCTGGGGGCTGGGGTGTTTCGACTTCTTCTTCTTCTGCCTCTTCACTTTGAGCTGTTATTGGATGGGAGCCAAACGGAAGGGTGGAGGGGTAGCTGGGGTGGGTTTGCATGAGTACATGGGGTATTCGATGGTTCTCTAGGGTTCTGAGGAGTGTTTGGTTGTCAGTTGGGCTATTGGGTATTATGTAGATGCAGTGGTTGGGTGTTTCAACAACGCTGTGGATTAGTTGTGTTAATGGGTACATGGCTGAGGCTATTCGGCGTAAAACGAACATTGTCCAAAAATTCAAAAAATGAGTTATTAGTCCCATTCGTTAGCTTAGTAGTGAAGCTATCAACATGAGAAATATCAAAGAGAAACAATGAACGATGTCTGAAATATGCAGTAAAATTGAAATGGTACACAGATGAAGAACGATCAATGTATGCGTGGAACTACATTAAAACGAACCGTGTCCACCAACAGCTCGAATGCGCATGCGCGTCGCCGCCATTGCAGTTTACGCAAGGTGATTGATGGCTGTGTCAGGTGATTTGTTCTGTCTCTGTTTGCTAGGGGCTTTACGTCGCACCGACACAGATAGGTCTTATGGCGACGATGGGATAGGAAAGGCCTAGGAGTTGGAAGGAAGCGGCCGTGGCCTTAATTAAGGTACAGCCCCAGCATTTGCCTGGTGTGAAAATGGGAAACCACGGAAAACCATCTTCAGGGCTGCCGATAGTGGGATTCGAACCTACTATCTCCCGGAGGCAAGCTCACAGCCGCGCACCTCTAGTTCTGTCTCTGTATTGTGTAGGTTTGTTACATTAATATTGTATGTAGTACTATGGATGCTGTGATGGACACTCATGTCTACAATTC